>NW_007079706.1:138767-191479 GCF_000164805.1 Carlito syrichta | reverse complement strand
CGAATTACAGGCACACGCTACCATGCCCGGCTGATTTTTTGATTTATTGTAGAGATGAGGTCTCGCTGCCCAGGCGGGTCTCAAACCCGCGGGCTCAGGCAGTCCACTCACCTCAGCCTCCCAAAGGCGCGGGATTACAGGCTGAGCCACCGAGCCCGGCTACTTTCTCATCTTTTAATGAGACTCCCTGCCTGAAAAGAGCATACAGTTCCTCCCCATTCTGACTGGATGACCTTGGGCAAGTTATTTAACCTCTGGGTCTCAGATTAACTGGCTGTCATCTGTGAAATGACGATAAAAGTCTCCAGGTAGTTGGGAGTTGTGAGGATGGCACAAACCAGTATTTGTGAAGTGCTTAGCACAGCTCAGGGAGCGGTAGGTGAACAGGAGGAGCCGTATCTGCCCCTGTGCTTGGTACCCAGTGGACACTCAGTGACTGTGGCTTCTGGTTGCTTCTTGGTGGTGCGTGCTCTCTGAGTATTGTCCCTGGCATTGTGTCTTTTTGTTTTTGTTTTCTGTGTATGTACTTACTCCGTTGGTTTGAGGCCGGAACAAAAGGGTGTTGAAGTCTTTCAGGATTTGCTTTTCATTCCTCTGCAACCTGAACCTCTCAGGGAGCCCTCAAGTCCCCAGGGTGGTGTCTCTCAGTTAAATCTGGAGGGTTCTGTTTCAGAAGAAGGTGGAATTGAAGTGACTTCTTACATTTAATTGGCTTGATAATCAGGAGATTGTAATCCTCTGCCCCAGCATCAAATCACATACCAGATAAGGCAGAAAGGTCTAGTGTCTGACATCTTAGGAGGGAAAAACCAGAACACAGGTTATGGGTGAGCCAGAAATAAAGACAATATCTTACATATAAGGGTAGTGGCTTGCTGGTTATTAAGTGTTTTATCCATGTTCGCTTTTGAGCTCACTTCTGCCACCTGAAATCATCCTAATAAATGAGGACACAGAGCCCAGCAAAGTCGATTACCCAAGGCCGCACAGTTGGGGGGTTGGAGCCACTGCCTGCATGTGTTTTGGGGCCCCAAACTTAGTGCTTTTCCCCAGTATATGACAACCAACCCCCTATTGATTGTCAAGATATAGTTTAAAATCTGGTCTCAGAGAAATCCAGTCCCACTGCCTTCCTTCCAAGGGGCTTGTATTATCTGGGATAGATACTTCTACCTGGCCCTGACTGAATTTCAGGATTACCTAGAACAGTGCTGCTTTTTTTTTTTTTTTTGAGTTGGAGTCTCACTCTGTTGCCCAGACTGGAGTGCAGTGGCCGCTTCTGGCCACCGCAGCCTTGACCTGCTGGGCTCCGATGATCCTTCCGCCTCAGCCTGGAACCACAGGCGCGCGCTACCACGCCCAGCTAATTTTTTGATTTATTGTAGAAATGAGATCTCGTCAAGTTGCCCAGGCGGGTCTCGAACCCGGAACAGTGCTTCTTAAACTTGAACTTGGAGAGCTTGCTGAAATGCAGGTTCTCAGGTGGGACCTGAGAACCTGCATTTCTAATAAGCTTTCATTTGATAATAATGCTACTCCCACAGGGCTTACTTTGAGTGCAGGGATCGAGAGCCCTTCTAAAAATATTGATCAGACACAGTGGCGCACACATGTAATCCCAGCACTTTGGGATGCTGAAGTGGGCAGATTGCGTGAGCCCAGGAGTTTGAGACCAGACTGGACAACATAGGGAGACCTCATCTCTACAAAAAATAAAAATTTAAAAAACTACCTGGGTGTGGTGGCATGCACCTGTAGTTCCAGCTACTCAGGATCGCCTGAGCCCAGGAAGTGGAGGCTACCATGAGCTGTGGTCGCCGTGATCATGCCACTGCACTCTAGCCTGGGTGACAGAGTGAGACTCCGACTAAAAAACAAACAAACAAAACTGATTCCGGGTCCCTCTCTCTCATTGACATTGGTATGTTTCCAAGCTTCCCAGTGGGTTGGGAACCACTCTCCTAGATATACAAATCTGGTTTAGGGAACCACTCCTAGACATACAAATTGGGTTTAGAGGTGATAAGATGTTCCCAGGGTCTCAACCTAGTCCTGGACAGATGGAAAGGTAGGAGGCATCAAGAACTCCTTAAATGGGAGAATTTTTTAAGAAATCAGATTCTTAGAAGATACAGCAAAGATTAAGAACCATAGTCTCAAACCTGAGTGTGAATGAATGGCTTTAATATGATTATAGATCAGAAGTTGGTTAGTGCTTATTATTAATTAGTTTGAGAAGTATTTATGGACTCCCCCATCAGTAAAGCCAAACAAACAATTCATGCAGGTGGAGCAGAGCAGCTACTTAATGACCGTAATATAATATGAAGAGTGCTGTAGTGTTGGCTTCAACACGTACAGATTTAATTATTTGCCACACGACTTAAGCAGCAGGCTTTGAACATGTATGGGTGTGGAAGTTCATTTGGGTGTTGGGTGATTTTCCATTCTCTCCTTCATAGAGATATTTACGAAGTGCCTTGAAAGGTAAAGAAGGAAAAGAGTTGGAATTCTGGGGGTGGGGGGTCTTGAAGGAAGAGACATTTCAACTAGACCTCAGAGGACAGGTAGGACTTGAATAAAGCGAGATCGAGTGCCAGAAACAACCTGAGAGTCTGCTCATCAAGGGAAGGGACAGTCCCTTGGCCGCCCTGAAAGCTGAAGAACAGGTGGAAGGCATGAGGGCCGACAGTGGGGATCGCTCCATTGCACACGGGGGTCCCTCCACACACAAGGGTTGCTCTAACCCAGGTGGCAGGCGGGGGTCCCTCCATCACACACGGGGTCACTCTAACTCAGGTGATAGGAGGGGGTCCCTCCATTGCACACAGGGGTCGCTCTAACCCGGGTTACAGGAGGGGATCCCTCCATTGCATGCAGAGTTCGCTCTTACCTGGGTGACAGGAGGGGGTCCCTCCGTTAAACACGGAAGTCACTCTAACCTGGGTGACAGGTGAGAGTTCCTTCATCACACGCAGCGGTTCTAACCCAGGTGACAGATGGGGGTCACTCTAACCCGGGTGACAGGCGGGAGTCCCTCCATCGCACACGGGGTTTCTAACCCAGGTGAAAGGAGGGGGTCCCTCCATCACGAGCGAGGGTTACTCTAACCCTGATGACAGGAGGGGGTTCTTCCATCATGGGCGAGGGTCACTGTAACCCTGGTGACAGGCAGGGCTCCCTCCATCGTGAGCGAGGTTGCTCTAACCCAGGTGACAGGCAGGGGTCCCTCCATCACATGCACGGTTCACTCTAACATGAGTGACACGAGGGAATCCCTCCATTGCACGCGGGGGTTGCTCTGATCCTGGTGACAGGCAGGGGTCCTTATGTCACATGCAAGTGTTGCTCTAACCCAGGTGACAGGCGAGGTCCCTCCATCGTGATCGGTGGTTGCTCTGTACTAACCCAAGTGTTTGGAACGGTGGGGTTTCTCTTCACCTCGTTTATTTTATTACTTTAAGTGGTATAAATACTGTATGATCCTCCAAGGAAAATTAGAAAGTACAAATGTACAAAGAAATAAAAAAAAGTTGTCACTCAGGTAGCACACTTGTCTCCTAAACATTTTCCCAAAGATAACTTTTAAAAAAACAAGGAATTCTGCCATGCAATGTCCTATCCCTTGTGCCATTTCTACCTGAATCTGAAGCTTGGACGTTCCTACTCAAGAAGTACATCATTTTTAATGACAACTTAAATGGACTTGAGTTTAAACCCATTTTACTAATACTGGACATTTCAGTGTTGTTGTGAACTGTTTCACTACCTTAAGCAATGCTGTGGTGACCACTCTTTTATGTGCATGTTTTGGCACCCTTGCCTGTTTTTTTAGCGTGTCTGGATGTAGGATACAGGGCCAAGACTGTACACTTTTGGGAGGCTTTTGGATACCAAGTGCCTCGTTGACCCCAGAAGTGTTCAGTTTATAACCCTCCAGCCATGTGAAAATAGCAGAACAGTGGCGTTTTAATATCCAAGATGGACATGTCATCTGGAGACAGTCATTAGTGTTAAGCTGAACTTCCGAATTGCTTTTGGTTGCCAACTTAAGTATTGTGTTCTAAGATTCTGGCATACTAGGAAGATACCGTTTGCCGTTTTTCATCTCTGATCCTTCCCCTACGATAAATTGGTTTGTGGTTTGTTGATAGCATCTTTGTGTGAGGACTGTTTTCTGCATTGCTTTTCAAAAATTCGGGGTTGAGTTTTTTTCTTTTGATTTGGTGTTTTGATTTGTTTTGATTTGTTTTGTTTGAGTTGGAGTCTCACTCTGTCGCCCAGACTGGAGTGCAGTGGCTACTCCCGGCCACTGCAGTCTCGACCTGCTGGGCTCTGGCGATCCTTCCACCTCAGCCTTCCGAGTAGCTGGAACTACAGGTGCACGCTACCATGCCCGGCTCATTTTGATTTATTGTAGAGATGAGGTCTCACCAAGTTGCCCAGGCGGGTCTCGAACCCGCGGGCTCAGGCAATTCACTTACCTTGGCCTCCCAAAGCGCGGGATTACAGGCTGAGCCACTGAGCCCAGCCGTTTTGATTTGTTGTTATTGTTTTTGATTCAGAATCTCACTCTGTCACCAGGGATGCAGTGGCATAGTCATGGCTACTGCAGCCACGACCTGCTGGGCTCAGGTGATCCTTCCACCTCAGCCTTCCAAGTAGCTGGCTACAGCCAGTGTCCCAGGGGAGGAAATAAGCATAACACCTCCTGGCTAGTTTTCTGACCTATTATGGAGACGAGGTCTTGCCAAATTACTCAGGCTAGTCTCAAACCCCTGAGGTTAGGCAATCCTCTAGCCTCTGCCTCCCAAAGTGCTGGCATTACAGGCATGAGCCATCACACCCAGCCCAATATAAAAATAATGATAATTATTGTTAATCATTTTTGAGTCGGAGTCTCATTCTGTCACCCAGGCTGGAGTGAAGTGATACTCTCACGGTCTCCGCAGCCTCAACCTGCTGGGCTCAAGTGATCCTTCTGCCTCAGCCTTCCAAGTAGCCAGACTTACAGGCATGCACCACCATGCCTGGCTAATTTTTTGATTTATAGTAGCGATGAATTCTCACCAAGTAGCCCAGGCTGGTCTCAAACACCTGAGCTCAGGCAATCCTTCTGCCTCATCCTCCCAAAATGCTGGGATTACAGGCGTGAGCCACCACACCTGGCCTATTTACTGTATATATTTTACTTTTTTTTTTTTTGAGTTGGAGCCTCACTCTGTCGCCCAGACTGGAGTGCAGTGGCCGCTCCCAGCCACCGCAGCCTCGACCTGCTGGGCTCCGGCGATTCTTCCGCCTTAGCCTTCCAAGTAGCTGGAATTACAGGCATACGCTACCATGCCCAGCTGGTTTTTTTTTTTTAATTTATTGTAGAGATGAGGTCTTGCTTCCCAGGCGGGTCTCGAACCTGCGAGCTCAGGCAATCCACTCACCTCAGCCTCCCAAAGATGCGGGATTACAGGCTGAGCCACCGAGCCCAGCTTATATTTTACTTTTTAAAAAACTTTAAAAATTTTTTTATTTTAGATTTGGGGGTACACATGCATATTCATTACATGGACATATTGTATAGTGGTGGGGACTGGGTCTCAGGTGGCTAAACTTTTAAAGATAGTTATTTTTTAAAAGTCACCCGTGGTTGTAAGATGTTAACGTTGTGAAAAACTGAGTGACGAGCACATAGGAATGCTCTGTAGTGTCTTTGCAACTCTTCTACACATCTAAATATATTTAAAAATAAAATTCTTGTTTAAAAGGACAAGGAGGAAGATCACTGTGTTCCTCTACAGACTTCTTCCCATGAAACCATTTCTACCTTCTAGTCTTGTGTCTTTGAAGTATTTTCCTCGCTCTCACTGGCTCTCACTCCTATTCTGCTGACCTCTTGATACCAACCACGATGCACCTGTCTTAGCCCTTGTCCCAGTCTTTATTGGGGTCAGACTGTTATTTCCTACTGAACATCAGCTGACAGATACTTACAAACATTCACAATAAGTCAGAGGGAAACTCCATGAACATATTGCTTTCAAGACTTTGATCAGCTGAGGCGAGTGGATTGCCTGAGCCCGCGTGTTCAAGACCCACCTGGGCAACTTGGTGAGACCTTGTCTCTACAATAAATCAAAAATTAGCCGGGCGTGGTAGCATGCACCTGTAGTTCTGGCTCCTTGGAAGGCTGAGGCGGAAGGATCACCGGAGCCCATCAGGTCAAGACTACGGTGGCCGGGAGTGTGCCACTGCACTCCAGACTCCAACTCAAAAAAAAAAAAGACTTTGAACAAGCTGTGTCTGCAAAAAGTACACTCAGAACCTTAAATTTCTGAAGCCTTCCCCCCCCCCCACAGTTTGTAGTTCAGGTAGAAGTATAGGTGAGCCCGCATTTTTGGTAAGCCTCTCAGCGGTTCTGATGTCCCGTAGAGCAGTTTCAGAAAGGCTCGTCTATGTGTGTGGGAATGGGACTTGATGGCTGAAGGAACTGGGAGACAACATGGTCAGGAGGCTACGGCCAGTGTCCCGGGGGAGGGAATAAGCCTTTGACGTATAATGAAAGCGGGGAGCAAGAAGGCAGGTGTAGAAACGCGCAGACGAGGCAAAATGCCCTGTTCAGAGCAGGCGGGAGGGGGAGCCTCGGGCAAGCTTCTAGTTCTTTTGAAGGACGAGTGAAGAAGGAGGCATGTTTTGCTGAGGTGGGATTTCTTGAGGTCAGGCTTGCTCTTTCTGCCTTTGACTCCTAGGTGACTGCCCTGCGTGCAGCTGTTCACTGCCTTCTGTGCCAGTTACCGTTCATGGTGCTGCACCCACAAAGATCACATTCAAGCAGGGGGGACACAGATAAATACATATCGTGCGTGTCGAGTAGATGAATTCATGAAGAGAGAGAGGGGCCGGAGAAGTGGTGGTAAGAGAGCCCTGAGGCTGCTCTTTAGATAGGACGGTCCTGACAGCTTCTCTGAGGAAGTTACAGTTGAGAGAGACCCGAACAAAATAAGGAAAGGACGAGCATGCAGGTATCTGTGGGAAAGGCATTCGAGCAGGAGGAACAGTAAAAATGAAGGCCCTTGTCAAGGGGTAGCAAAGAGGTCTGTGTTGCTGGAGCAGAGTGAGGAGGAGAGTGGAGGTGGTGAGAGGCCTGCACAGTCGGGGAGAAGCTGATGGGAACATATATTAGTAACACAGGAGCTTTCTGACAAAGTAGCCTGTGGCTGTGAAGAAAAATGGAAATTAGTGGAACGCTGGGGAGTTTTATTTCCCGCTAGCTATACTGGGGAGTGATACACTGTGAAATGTTTAAAAGAATGCTGACCCAGGCCGGGTGCAGTGGGCCACACCATAATCCCAGCACTCTGGGAAGCTGAGGCGGGAGGGTTGCTTGAGCCCAGGAGTTCAAGACCAGTCTGGGCAATACAGGGAGACCTCGTCTCTACCAAAATAATGAAAAAATTAACTGGACACGGTGGTGTACACCTATAGTCCCAGCTATTCTGGAGGCTGCAGTTGAAGGATTGCCTGAGCCCAGGAGGTGGAGGCTGTGGTGCACCATGATCGTACCACTGTACTCCAGCCTGGGTGACAGAGTGAGATCCTGACTCAAAAAAAAATATTGACCCAGAAGTGGGGAAATAGGGCAGTGTGGCTCCTCTGTGACACCCCTTTTGTCCAGATGACTCATTTTGTGGTTCATTCCTGGAAGTGCAGAGTTGCCGTCTTGTGGCACTCTTGGGGGCATGTGGGAGGCAACATTTACGAGGTCCTCAGGCATCTGCTGGGGCGTGATAGAGTCAGCTAAAGAGACATAAAGTTAGTATGACTTGACTGCCCTGGGGGATGTCACATCTCCCCCATCCCAACTGTGACCTCTCTTCTGAGCAGGGTTGGTTGCCATGGTCCCTGCTGCTTTTCTCTCTCACGTGTGAAACAAGCGCCTTCTATGTTCCTGGGGTCGCACCAATCAACTTCCACCAGAACAACCCTGTAGAAATCAAGGTAAGTGTGTTCCTGGACTGTTGATGCCTCTGTGCTAGGAGCCTGGGTAGAGAACTATGGTGAGCTGGTCGTGTCCATTCCAGACTGCAGAGAACAGAGAGTGGTGCCAAGTACCCTGGGGAGAGAAGCCTCACAGGCTGGAAGTGGAGTGCCCATGGGAGCCCCACATCCCAGACACTCTGCCTTGTTATCCTTCTCTCCTTGTGCCTCTGACTCTGGGTTCTCTCCCCATGCCAGGCTGTGTCTCTGGGTATGCCTGTGTTCATGCATACCTCTGTCCCTCCCCTCACTTTTGCTCTTGAGCATTCTCTGTCTCTCGTATGTTTGTATTCATCTTTCCTGCATCTTCTCTTGCTGTGCATCTCTTTGACCTCGCTGCTCCCCCTTTCATCAGCTCCATCCGCCTCTCTGTTCCAGGTTTCTCTGCATAGCTCACAGCATCTGCTCACGGTGTTCCTACATTGTGAGCGTCTCTCTTCCTTGGCAGTCAGACTTGCAGCTTGAAGAAGCAATCCTAAAAATAGCATTTATTGAGGATGATTTGCATGCAAGGCATTAATGCATAGCTTAGCTCAAGATGCCCCCAAGAGTCCTCTGGGGCTAATTCTATATGTTTTACAGATTTTACCTACACTTTACAGACGAGGAAACTGAGGCCAGGAAAGCAAGTCAGCACACCTAGGGACACAGAGCAAAGAAGACCTAGGATTAGTTCAGACCGTGTCTCTTAGCCGTGCAGCACCCTCTTTCCACTGCTGCTGCCATGAGCTCCCTCCAGAGCAGGGCTGCTGTGGCTTCCAGTCCTGCCTGGCTGAGGATGTGAAGGCGGAACCAGGAGTGGGGAGAGAGGGGGAGGGAAAAGCATGAAGGTGGGATTTATCTTTTGCAGTGATTGTCCGGAGAGTGTGTGCTAAGAAACACAAAATTGTTATCACAGACAATAACTTTATGGCCATTTTTCCTCAAGCAGTTCATGAAATGCTTAATAGAGGTTTTTAATCTCCTCAGTCTGACCTCCAGAAAACTCTCAAACCTGAAAAGTTTTTCCTCAGTTCATTGGAGGCAAGAGTTGTTCTGAACTGAGCACGAAGCTGTTTAGATACTTTTATTTTTTAATGTATTATTATTGTTATTATTAAAATCAGGGTCTTACTCTGTCACCCAGGCTGGAGTGCAGTGGCACAATCACAGCTTACCAGACTCAACCTTCTGGAGTCGGATGATCCTTCCACCTCAGCCTCCCAAGTAGCTGGGATTATAGGAGTATGCCACCATGTCCAGCTAATTTTTTCTATTTTTTGTAGAGATGAGGTCTCACTCTGTTGCCTAGGCTGGTCTCCAGCTCCCGGACTCACGCGATCCTCCTGCCTTGACCTTCCCAAGTACTGGGATTACAGGTGTGAGCCACCATGCCTGGCCTGTGTACTTTATTAATCCTACCTAGCATGACTACTTCTGCATGTCTCTGTAGAAATAGTCGTTGAATATGAGGTACTAGTCCAGACCTAGCCAGGGAATGTTTCAAAAACTCTGGCAGGAATACCACATTGCCCTTCAAAATCCAGAAAACTCCTAATTTCAAAGCAAGAGTTTTAAATAAGGGTTATAGACTTGGGTTCTAAAAATTATTTATACTTTTAGATGGTGTATAAGGAATGGTTATTAGTTCTTAAATAGTAAAGATATGGACTGAGTGTAGTGGCTCATGCCTGTAGTTCCAGAACTTTGGGAGGTCAAGGCAGGAGGCTCACTTGAGTGCAGGAGTTGGATGCCGGCCTGGGCAACATAGTGAGACCTTGGCTCTGTTTAAAAAAAAAAAAGTAAAGATAATTTTTGTTGCATTTAGATTAAGATGTTATTTTTTTGACATTTTCATGGGCTATATTTTTTCTGTAGTTTGGGGGTTTCCTGGGACTGCTGCCATTTCCAGACCTAGATTCTGTGTGCTTGTATCATTTCCTAAACATTCTCCTTCATTGTCTTTGTTTTGTTTTTGTTTTTGAGTCAGAGTCTCACTCTGTTGCCCAGGCTTAGTGTAGAGTACAGGGGGACTGTCCCGGCTCACCACAGCCTTGACCTCACAGACTCAGACAATCCCTCTGCCTCAGCCACCCAAGTTGCTGGGACTACAGATATGCGCCACCACTCATGGCTAATTTTTAAAGTTTCTTTGTAGAGACAAGGTCTCGCTATGTCGCCCAGGCTGCTCTTGAACTCCTGACCTCAAGCAATCCTTCCACCTCAGCCTCCCAAAGTGATGGTCTCATAGGTGTGAGCCACTGGCCTCCTCCTTCATTGTCTTAAACCTTTTTTTTTTTTTTTTAATTATTATTTTGACTTTTTTTTCCTTTCTTTTTTTGAGTTGGAGTCTCACTCTGTCGCCCAGACTGGAGTGCAGTGGCCGCTCCCGGCCACCGCAGCCTCGACCCGCTGGGCTTTGGCGATCCTTCCGCCTCAGCCTTCCAAGTAGCCAGAATTACAGGCATGTGCTACCACGTCTGGCTGTTTTTTTAATTTATTGTAGAGATGAGGTCTCGCTGCCCAAGCCGGTCTTAAACCCGCGGGCTCAGGCAATCCACTCACCTCAACCTCCCAAAGGCGCGGGATTACAGGCTGAGCCACCGAGCCCGGCTCTTTTTTTTTTGTTTTTTTTTGCTTTGTTTGTTTATTTTGCTTCCGAATTCTCCATTAAACTTTTTTTTCTTAAAAGTTGGAGTGTCACTCTTATCGCCCAGGCTGGAGTGCAGTGGCAAACTCATGGCCACTGCAGCCTCAACCAGCTGGGCTCAGGCAATCCTTCCACCTCAGCCTTCCAAGTAGCTGGAACTACAGGCACGTGCCACCATGCCCGGCTAATTTTTTGATTTATTGTAGAGATGAGGTCTCACTAAGTTGCCCAGGCTGGTCTCAAACTCGTGGACTCAGGCAATTCTCTCACCTTGGCCTCCCAAAGTGCTGGGATTACAGGTGTGAGCCACCATGCCCGGCCCTAAACTTTATTTTTTATTTTTTATTTTTTTGAGTTGGAGTATCACTCTGTCGCCCAGACTGGAGTACAGTGGCATGCTCCCGGCCACTGCAGCCTCGACCTGCTGGGCTCTGGTGATCCTTCTGCCTCAGCCTTCCAAGTAGCCGGAACTACAGGCGCACGCTACCACGCCCAGCTAATTTTTGATTTATTGTGGAGATGAGGTCTCACCAAGTTGCCCAGGCGGGTCTTGAACCCGCGGGCTCAGGCAATTCACTCACCTCGGCCTCCCAAAGTGCGGGATTACAGGCTGAGCCACTGAGCCTGGCTCTAAACTTTATTTTTAATGGCTTTACAGCATGTATTTGGATGACTATATAATAGCTTATTGAGCAATTTCTCATTGTAGAAGGTTTTGGTTGTTTTTCATTTTTCCTTCTTTCATTCAGCAAACACTTAATGAGCACCTACTTTGTGCCTAGCTCTAAGGCACAGGGGTTACAGGTGACCAAGTCACATATGGGCCTTGCTTTCAGGGAGCTTAAGTCTTAGATTCTAGTTGGTGGAACCTGATTTAAGGAAATAATAATAATTACATTTTATCAGACATGCTATGAAGGAAACAGTGTGGGAGTTGAGAACTTTCGAGCATTCTTCAGATCTGCTAGTTAGAGAAGGACTCCAGGTGAGCGACTGAGAGCTGAGAGCTGATGTGAGGAGCAGCTGGATATGCACGGGGAGGGAAGAAAAAGCAGCAAGCTCGAGGCTGTTTCTAACATTTTTTTCTCATTTAGAGTGATTTCCTTAGGAAAAATGCAAAAAAGTGAAATTATTGTGTCAGATGATAGCAGCGTTCTTTTTTTTTGAGTTGGAGTCTCACTCTGTCGCCCAGACTCAAGTGGAGTGGCCGCTCCCAGCCACTGCAGCCCCGACCGGCTGGACTCCGGCGATCCTTCCGCCTCAGCCTTCCAAGCTGGAACTACAGGCGCACGCTACCACGCCTGGCTAATTTTTGATTTATTGTAGAGATGAGGTCTCGCCTGCCCAGGCGGGTCTCGAACCCGCGGGCTCAGGCAATCCACTCACCTCAGCCTCCCAAAGGCGCGGGATTACAGGCTGAGCCACCGAGCCTGGCGATAGCAGCGTTCTTAAGACTCTCATTATATATTGGATTTGGTTGTGATTTTTAAACTAAATCTGTAATGCAGTCTAATGAAATGTGAATTAATTTAGAATTGCAGGCAGTACAGTAAATGTATGTAGACCATGGTCGTGCCTGCTATAACGCGTTTGCCTGGTAGAACTAAGGGTGTGTGGATGAGGAAATCACTGAAACAGTCGTCTTGGTTTCTCTTGGACGGTAGAACAGCAGGCTCTTTCTCCCTTCAGGCTGTGAAGCTCACCAGCTCCCGAACCCAGCTCCCTTACGAATACTACTCACTGCCCTTCTGCCAGCCCAGAAAAATCACCTACAAGGCAGAGAATCTGGGTAAGTTCTCTCACACTGCTGTCAACCTGTCCCCAGGAGGAATGCAGCATGATCTGTACAACTGTGCTAGTAGTTGACCTTGCTGTATGCCAGACACTCCTCTACCTGCTTGCTTGTTTCATCCTCTCAGCAGCCTGGGCATAGTCGCTGTGTTGACTCCTATTTTGCAAGTTAGGTGCCCTGCCTCTGGTTACATTGTCAGTTGGTGGCTAAGTGGACTTTGGTCCATATAGTCAGTCTCCAGAGTTGAAACTTCGGCTTCTACTCAGACCAGCTTTGCCTGGACTCTAGCTGTCTCCTCCTCTCTTGTGTTGGAAATGAGCCATTCCCACCCAGTATATCCTCTTCCGTGGTTTAATTTTAATTTCTAAACCTCAAGAAGTGACACCACCCTACTTGACTTGTGGCCCTGTTCCTCTCTCTATAGTCCCTCTCCTCGAGCAGGACCCTGTGACTGGAGAAGTAGGCAATAGGACAGGGTGTAGAGGACCGAGCCCAGGAGTTCAGCATTACTACAACTGCAACTCTATCCCTGTCTTCTCAGCTCTGTCACCTGTAAAATGCCCTTTCAGCAGTGGGTTCTAGAGACGTCCTGCTGTGTCCTTGCCCATCCCCGGGCACTCCAGCCCTGGGTTTTGCAGGCTCGCGTTGCCAGACTTTCCAACAGGGCAGAGGGGAAGGAGGCCTTCGTCCAGGCCCCTCTTCCCCTGCTTCCCCTTCCACTACACCATGGTGCCTCATCCACACTCAGAGCACCACTTTCCAGTGCTAGCCCCTACAGCGGGGCAGCTCATGGTCCCGCTGCTGGCCACTGTGTACCCATAGCTCACAGGTCATTTCTGCTCTGGCCTCTCCTCTCACCGTAAATCTTGACATCCATCTGCCCGCTTGAGATACCAAAACTGAAAGTGCCTTTGATCTACATTACTGCTCTATTTCCTACCTGGAACCTGGTGGTAGAAACCTCAGCATCTTCCTGACATGCACCACTCCTCACTCACCCCTGCGTCCATCCAGTCAGCACAGGGCTCCCAGACTCTCCTCCACCCTTACCTCCCTTTACTCTGGCCTCCAGCATCACTCACGGTGTGCCAGCCAGTTCCATGCAGCCTCCGTTTTCTTCACAAGACAGCCAGAGGGACCTTTCTGTAGCCAGGCTCAGATAACGTCTTCCCCTAATCTTCATTGGCCCTTGCTGCTTTCTAGATGAGGATCCAACTATGTGTGGCCCACAGGCCCTGAAGTCTACCTCCCTTGGCCATCTCTTCAGCTCATCCGAGTCACTGTCCTGAGCTGTCTGCATTATAGCCACACAGGCCTCTCAGGTTTACAGCTTCCCTACCCTCAAGGGGCCTTTGCACATACTGTCCCTTCTTGCCCCATCTCTTGGTCTAGTTAACTTCTCTCTCCCTTTAGTGCTCTCTTCAAGTGCCACTTCCTTACAGAAACTTGCCTAAACCAACTCCCCTATGTCTCTAGCAGGTTATGTCATATACTCTTGCTCTGCTGAATATTCAGTCAAAGTCTGTCTTCCCACTTGACTGTAAGCTCTCTGAGTATGTTGTTCCACTGTGTCTTCAGAGCCCAGCACATAGCCAGTACCCAGGATGTGTTTATGAATGAATGTCTTGACGACTAAGTAGGGGGTTTGTCAAGCATTGTCTTGCTGTGGACAAGTGTTAGACCAGATGTGAATGGAAGTGTTAGTCCTTCCTGTGGGCTGCAGTCAGGCTCCTTCGTCTTGCCCCAGTTTCACATTATCACAGTAGAATCGGATCAGTTGTTGAGCTGCTCAGCATGAAAGCCCCATTGGGTTTAGTGACAGTCCCTAACTGCTCAGCACCTGTCAACCTGCTGACATCTGGCAGCAGGTTACTGTGAGGCAGCAGGCACACACAAAGCATGCTGCTTCATCCTGTCAAAAGGTGTTTTTATCGTGCTGGATGTCACCCCACCTCCCTACCTGAACCAGGATCTGAAGAGATAAATAGGAGCAGTTTGCCCCTAAAGTACTCCTAGGCAGGAGGGGATCTGGAAACAGAAACCAATCAGCACAGTGCCCCAGGTAGCATCCCTGACGTCTATGAGGTGCTGAGGATAGAGATAGCTGCGGCCCACCCACTCTCTGCCCGGTGCTGTACTCAGGTTAACTACTTTATTTCTCATCATAACCCATGAGGTAGATGCTATTATTATCCCATGTTACGGATGAGGACTTTGAGGCCCTGTGAGACTGAGTGACTTACCAAGACTGCCAGGCAAGTGAGTGGCAGAGGCAGGATCAGTAGCAGGCAGTCTGGAGTCAGACCCTTCTCTCTGCACTGCCCAGTGCTGCCTCCACACAGAGGGAGGTCAGAGGAGGGAGTGACTCGCCTTTCTGAAGGAGCCAGGAAGGGCTTCCTAGAGAGGAGTGGAAGCTGAGCTTGCAGCCAGACGCATGGGCCAGGGAATGGCACTCCAGGCCGAGGAAGTGCCTGAGGCCCAGAGGCATGGAGGGGTATGATGTTTGGAAGAGTATAGTTTGATGAGCACTTTGGGGTCTGGTGGCACGAGAGTACAGAGGAGGAAGGTGACAGGTGAGGGTGAGCTGGGCCTGAATGGATAGGGAAGGGTGTTGATTGCCAGGCTGGGGCACTGCTGAAGTCCTTGGAAGTCCATTCTGCCTTGCAGTCCTGTGTTCTCTGTGACTCTGTGACCTCAGCAACCTCAAGGCGGAAGCTCTGAGCTCCATCTGTCTCTCTTATGGCAGGAGAGGTGCTGAGAGGGGACCGGATTGTCAACACCCCTTTCCAGGTTCTCATGAACAGCGAGAAGAAGTGTGAAGTTCTGTGCAGCCGGTCCAATAATCCAATGACCCTGACTGTGGAGCAGAGCCGACTGGTGGCAGAGCGGATCACAGAAGACTACTATGTCCACCTGTAAGTTGTCCTCTGCTCCCTGCTGGCCTCGCTTTCACACTGGGAGGGTGCTAACAGGAAAGGCAGTCCAGGGGGACTGAGCAGGCCTTGGGTTCCAGCATTGCCGACAACCTGCCTGTGGCCACCCGGCTGGAGCTCTACTCCAACCGAGACAGCGAAGACAAAAAGAAGGAAAAGGATGTGCAGTTTGAACATGGCTACCGGCTCGGCTTCACAGATGTCAACAAGGTGAGTGTCTTTGTTGTGCTCACAGGGCTGGGGAGCCGTGCCTCACAAGTCACCAGCACTTGGGGCCCTGAGAAGAGGGAGACATTCAGCTCTAGGCCCATAGCACAGGAATGGTGGGGATCAGCCAAGGCAGTTTTTCCGCGTCCCTGGGAATGACAGTCTGTTCAGTTTCTGAGTGCTCTGGATAAGGCCCTGGTAAATGCCACAAGGAGGTGAAGGCAAAGTCCCTAAAATGTCAGCTTCCATTTTTATAGGATTTAAAAAACAAAACCTGGAACTTCATCAGTCTGTAAGAGAGAGGGCTGAGTAGTGGCCAAGACGCATAGGCTCCCTGGGTTTAAGTCTTGCCTCTGCCACTTACTGGTGCTTACCGGTGTCTGAGTGACCTTGACCCTGTGATTTCTTAGCTGTAAAGTGTCTATGATGATAATAGCTGCCCTCTGGGGATGTTATTCAGAGTAAATTTGATCATCTGTGTGAGGACTTCACAGCACAGCCCCTGAGAATAGACTGATAATGACAACATTTAGAACCATCATTCTCTTGACTTACCTTTCTGACTTTCTAAACTGGACATATATTACTTAGGGAATAAAAGAAACATTTCTTTTGAGAAACAACCCCTGTCTTCAAAAGGTTTGTGTCCTAACAATGAAGATAATTGACAGTGTCAGACTCGGAATCTTTTTTTTTTTTTTGAGTTGGTGTCTTGCTCTGTCACTCAGGCTAGAGTGCATTGGCATGCTCACAGCCACTGCAGCCTTGACCTGCTGGACTCAGGTGATCCTTCTGCCTCAACCTTCCAAGTTGCTGGAACTATAGGCATGCTCCACCATGCCCAACTAAGTTTTTGATTTATTGCTGAGTCAAGGTCTCACCAGGTTTCTCAGGCTGGTCTCGAGCCCATGGGCTCAGGCAGTCCTCTTGCCTCTGCCTTCCAAAGTGCTGGGATTACAGGCATGAGCCATTGTGCCCAGCTGAGGCCCTGAATCTTAAGGTCCATTTGCCTTCTACTGATTGTCAGTGCCCGAGGAGTTCAGTGGGAGCTCGGTGTGCACTCAGGTTGTCACAAGGAGGTGGGCTTTGAAAAATAGGTCGCCTTTTGCTGAGTGAAGCTGGGGATGGCTTTCTAGTTGGAGTGAGTGCCATAAACAGAGATGCAGGGTAGGGACTGTTCATGGGAGTACAGAGTGCTGGGTGGCCAGGTAAAGTAATGTGACTTAGAAGATAATAACCAGGTGTATCAGGGTTAGATGGTAAAAGACCTTGAATACCAGGCTAAGAAAATTGGGCTTTTATCTGATAAGCCCCAGAGAGCTCTTGGGAGTTTCCAAGCAGAGGAGTGTAGTGATGAGAAGAGTATTTGGAAGATTGGTACAACCAGGCATACTAAACGAAGAGAGGTACCTGATAACCTGGTGGTCTTCCTGAGTGGGTTTCTGGTTATTTCTTGGCTTCTAGCCGTCTTGTTCTTTCTGTTGCTCTATTTTAGATCTACCTGCACAATCACCTCTCGTTTATCCTTTACTACCATCGGGAGGACATGGAAGAGGACCAGGAGCACACATACCGTGTCGTCCGCTTCGAGGTGATTCCCCAGAGCATCAGGCTGGAGGGTGAGTGGGGAGGTATGATGATTAGAGGGGCAGGGCTGGAGGGGCCTGACTTCCACACCCAGGATTTCTCATGCTTCTCACTCCTGAGCTGGCTGATGGGCTCGGGTGTGGCGTAGGGTTCCAGCCAAGGTAGGGTCCCAGTATTCCCATTAGAGAAGGTAGAGGTAAGGGGAGAGCTGACATCTGGGTTGCCGACTGGGCACCTGATGAGTGTACCCTCAGCGGCAGCACCAGGAGGTGTGTGGCGATTACAGATGAGGAAACAGAGACTTAGAGAGATGAGAGTTGCCTGAACCGAGCTGCAAGTTGGCACTTCGTTGGGCCTCACAGGAACCAGCCCGCTCACCCTGGGCTGAAGCAGAGGGGCAACGGTCCAGACAGAGTTGTGGGCAGTGAGTTTCTTTGTTTCTCTGCCTCTGTGTGATTAGCATAGACCAAAACCTGCCCAGAGTCAACACTTATCAGGAGTTTGAGAGCCCAACCAATCCTGTAGGGCTGCCTGGGACAGGCTTTACCTGTCAACCCCTCGATCACCATGCATGCTTTTTACTGAAGCACAGGCCTGCCTTTTGTCTATGGTGGTGGCCTTCTGGGGTTTTTTTTTAAGCTGTGAAATCCAGGGGGGATGACTAAACGCCTGTAACCCCAGCCACTTTGGGAGGCTGAGGCAAGAGGATTGCCTAAGCCCACCGGTTCGAGACCAGCCTGGGCAACATGGCGAGACCTTGTCTCCACAGTAAATCAAAAAATTAGCCAGACATGGTGGCTCATGCCTGTAGTTCCAGCTACCTTGAAGACTGAGCCAGAAGGATTGCCTGAGCCCAGCAGGTTGAGGCTACAGTGAGCATGCCACTGCACACCAGCCTGGGCGACAGAGTGAGACTCTGACTCAAAGAAAAAAAAAAAAGCTGTGGAACCTGATTTTCAAACAAAATCTACACAAGTCCCAAGCACAGACCCTGTACTCTAAGCTCGCCACACTGCATCTCCTGCTGCGAGTGTTCGGAGCACAGTACTGTGTTTATGTGTGATTGTCTTGAGTCATCTTCTACCCCACTGGCTTTTCGAGCTGGAGTCTCTGTCTCTTGTTCCCACCATATTTGTCTCCAGCACTCAGCATAGTACCTGGCACGTACTTGGTCTGTTAGTTTGATGAATAGCCAGATGACAGGTAAACAAATGAGTAAGTGAAGAGAGAGATCATCTCAGTGATTGGATTACAAAGTGCAGGGGCTTTGGGGATGGACTAAACCAATGAGTGAACATCGTGGGACCATTGTGTTGTGTGTTGAATGGGACTGACTGAATGAGGGAGTGAATGTTTGAATTGAGTGAAGGGGCTGGGCCTAGTGGCTCACACCTGTAATCTCAGCACTTTGGGAGAATCACTTGAGGCCAGGAGTTCAAGACCAGCCTGGGCAACATAAGAAGACCCCCGTCTCTACAAGAAAATCAAAAAATTAGCCAGGTGTAGTGGTACATGCCTGTGAACCCAACTACTCTGGAGGCTGAGGCGAGAGAATTGCGTGAACCCAAGAGTTTGAGGCTGCAGTGAGCCATGATCACACCACTGTGCTCCAGCCTGGGTGACAGAGTGAGACCCTATCTCCAGAAAAAAAAAAAAAGGAGGGAGTCTCATGCTCACATCCTCCCCCAGCTCCATCTCTCATCCTCCTGTCCCACCCCCTCTCTGCAGCCCCCAAGGTCAGGGCTCCAGGGAATATAATTCTTTTTTTTTGAGTTAGAGTCTCACTCGGTCGCCCAGACTGGAGTGCAGTGGCCACTTTCGGCTACCGCAGCCTCGCCTCCTGGGCTCTGGCGATCCTTCCACCTCAGCCTTCCAAGTAGCCGGAATTACAGGCATGTGCTACCACGCCCAGCTGATTTTTTTTTTGGATTTATTGTAGAGATGAGGTCTCGCTGCCCAGGCAGGTCTCAAACCCGCAGGCTCAGGCAATCCACTCACCTCAGCCTCCCAAAGGCATGGGATTACAGCCTGAGCCACCGAGCCCGGCTGGAACATAATTCTTAAAACCCACTGTAGCCCACTGGGCTCCCAACCTCCACTCTGACCTGTAGGCTGAGTACAGCAGGAAGCCTCAGGGGCACCCCTGGAACAGCCCTTGGTAGTGGCCCTGGTCACTGCAGGAGCTGACCGAGTCTCTGTCTCTCTCAGACCTCAGAGTGGATGAGAAGGGCTCCTGCACCCTGCCCGAGGGCTCCAGCTCCTCACCCCAAGAGATCGACCCTGCCAAGGAGAACCAGCTATACTTCACCTACTCCGTGCACTGGGAGGTGAGGAAGGCTGGAGCTCCTGGGTGGTGAGGGGATGAGGGGCTCTTGGGCAGAAGGCTGACTCTGATCCAAGTGCTTCCTCGCACCTGCCAGGAAAGCGATATCAAATGGGCCTCGCGCTGGGACACCTACCTGACCATGAGTGACGTGCAGATCCACTGGTTTTCCATCATTAACTCTGTCGTGGTGGTCTTTTTCCTGTCAGGTGAGAGGTCTGGGGGCTGATGGGTGGAGATGACAAGTGGGGATTGAGGGTCTGGGCGGTACATCACCATGAGGGACGTCTGGTGTTCTCAGGCCAGTGTGAGTCAAAAATAGGACATGAGGCCAGACGCAGCAGCTCATGCCTGTCATCCCAGCACTTGGGGAGACTGGATGGGAGGATCATTTGACTCCAGGCATTCAAGACCAGCCTTGGCAACATAGCAAGCCCTCATTTCTAAAAAAAAATCCAAAAATTAACCAGGTGTGGTGTTATACACTTTTAGACCCAGCTACTCGGGAGGCTGAGGTGGAAGGATCCCCTGGGACCAGTAGTTCAAGGCTTCGGTAAGCCATGAGTGTGCCACTGCACTCCAGTCTGAGCAACAGAATGAGATCTGACTCAAAAAAAAAAGAAAAAAAAGCCCAGACATCAGGGCTCTGCTAGGTGTCCGGTGTACATAGGGAAACAAGTTCTCGCTCAGTTTCTAGAGAGCTCTACAACTCTGGAGAGCTCACTAGTGGAAGACAGATATACCCATTCATGCACACATTCATTGATTAATTCAATAAGACTTTGTTGTTGCTCATTCTGTGCCAGAATCTATGCCCGGTGTTGGGGATTTGGTGGTAAGCCAGCCCACCCAGCCTCTGCCCTCTCAGAGTCTGTATTCCAGTGATGGGGAAAACAAAAAAGCAAGTAGGTAGTGGAGTTCCAGACAGTGATGAGTGCTATTAAGCTGATAACAGGATGACCAGATATATGACAGCCAGGGCAAGTGTGAAGGCTACTTTGGGGAAATCTCTGAAAATAGGAGGAGCCATCATTCAGAGACCTGAGGAGGGACTGCCAGTGAAGTCATGGCCCTGCAGTGAGATGAGCTTGGCAGGAGATCAGGAGGCAAGAGGGTGGTGGGCAGAAGCAGAATGACACTGACAGTTTCAGTATCAAATGAGAAGTGAGAGCTGGCTACTGTTTCTTAAACAGTTACCAAGTGACCAGCTGCTGTTTTACACACTTTAAAATATCTCGGGCCTTGGGGCCCCATGAGCTAAGTGGAAAAACGCTACGTGAGCTCAGGGTCATACACCCCATTTTCTTGGCCACCTCATTGTTGCCTAGAGAGAGAACAGAGAAGTACAAATGGTGTTAGCAGGGAGCATCTCTGTATAGTTTGGGGTGTTGAGCAGTGCAGATACCAGGGGAGTTGTGAAGCATAAGTAGGAGTTCAGCATGGCATGATGGGACATTCTGGGCAAGTGAATAGCCAGAGCAGAGGTGTGGAGGTGAGGTGATGGGGCTGTGAACTGATAACTAAACGCAGCGGATAACCAGAGATAGAGGGAGAGGCTAGCCTGAAGGAGTTGACTCTGGAAGTCAGTAGGCCCTCACCTCGAGAGAGCTGGGATGCTTTTCTCCCTGGAATGAAAGACTGGGTCCTGTGGCTGCTGCCAGCTACCCAGCAGCCCCTTTCCCTTCTTCCTCCCCTGAGAGTGACCCTCTGGCACTCTTCCCTGAGTGGCTGGAGTGGAGCTCTGCCCAGAAGAGGACTTGAGGAGGCTGCATCCTGTTGCCACAAGCCACCCATGGCAGCTGTTACACAGCTGGAAGCACCAAGTCCAGGAGGGCACGGAGCACAGAAGGTGGTGGTTTCGCCAGCTCCTCCTCCTCACCCCGTCTGTTTCAGGCATCCTGAGCATGATTATCATTCGGACCCTCCGGAAGGACATCGCCAACTATAACAAGGAGGATGACATTGTACGAGGTCTTGGCTGGGGAGGGAGGGACTTGGAGAGGGAGGGTAGTCTAGCGTAGGGCTCGGGGCCTACCAGAGAGGAGGGGTGTGTGTGTGTGTGTGTACATGTGCATGTGATCATTCACAGGGGAAACCTCAAAAATACTGAGAAGGACATTAGGCGTGATGGCTCATGCCTGTAATCCCACCACTTTGGGAGGCCAAGGCAGAAGGATAGCTTGAGACCAGGAGTTTGAGACCAGCCTGGGCAACATAATGAGACCCTGTCCCTAAAAAAAGTTTAAAAAAAAAGAAAAATAGGGAAACCCCTTTGGATCCCCTCCACTGAGGGAACTTTTCTGTCCTCTCAATAAATACTGCTTTCTCAAAAAGAAAAAAGAAAAATACTGAAAGGGAGGGGAAAAATTGAACTTGCCCAAAGTGATGAGGATGGGGCTTTCTCATTTCAGAGAAAGGAGTAATGGAAGAAGTTACAGAAAGATTGATGTATTTGACATTCAAAAGAAATTTTTTTTTTTTTTTGAGTCGGAGTCTCACTCTGTTGCCCAGACTGGAGTGCAGTGGCCCCTCCCAGCCACCGCAGCCTCACCTGCTGGGCTCCAGTGATCCTTCCACCTCAGCCTTCTGAGTAGCCAGAATTACAGACAAGCGCTACCACACCCAGCTGATTTTTTGATTTATTGTAGAGATGAGGTCTCACTGCCCAGGTGGGTCTCGAACCCGCGGGCTCAGGCAATCCATTTACCTCAGCCTCCCAAAGGCGCAGGATTACAGGCTGAGCCACCGAACCCAGCTTCAAAAATTTTTTAACTATTCTGCATGTCAGATACATAAAATAGAAAAATAAAGTGGTAAAACAATATTTGCAACAAATTTGAAAAAAAGTGGTACAGTAGAAAGCATTTGTATAAAATCTCTTTTAAAAACCTAAAATACCTAATGTAATGATGAACTAGGAAATTTACAGACAAGAAACTGCGCATAGACAATAAGCATGTGAAAAACTGTTTTTACCTCAGGAATGACCCCAAGAATGCAGGTTCAAACAGTCATAAGAAGATAGTTCTGACCAGGCACAGTGGCTCACGCCTGTTATCCCAGCACTTTGGGAGGCGGAGACAAGAGGATTGCCTGAGCGCAGGGGGTTGTAACCAGCCTGGACAACTTAGGGAGACCTTGTCTCTACAGTAAATTAAAAAATCAGCCGGGCATGATGGCACATGGCTGTGGTTCCAGCTACTTGGAAGGCTGAGGCGGTAGAATCACCTGAGCCCAGCAGATTAAGGCTGCGGTGGCTATGAGCGTGCCACTGCACTCTAGCCTGAACGACAGAGTGAGACTCCAACTCAAAAAAAAAAAAAGATAGTTCTTAGCCCTCAACTAGCCCAAAGCTTGTTGGCAAGATTAACGTGAGACAGGCATCTTCCCATACCACCCATGGAAATATAAATTGGCAGTCTTCTGAAAAGTGTGCCAGGTACGGTGTGCAGTGGCTCACACCTGCAATTTCAGCACTCTGGGCGGCTGAGATGGGAGGATTGCTTGAGCCCAGGAGTTTAAGACCAGACTAGGCAACGTGGCAAGACCTCGTCTCTACCCCAAAAAAAGAAAAATATCAAAATATTAACCAGGCATGGTGGTAAACACCTGTAGTCCCAGCTACGCAGGAGACTGAGGTGGAAGGATTGCCTGAGCCCAGGAGGTCAAGGCTATGGTGGGCCATGACCATGCCACTGTACATCAGCCTGGGCAGCAGAGTGAAACCCCCAACTCGAAAAACAAACTCGCTTTTATACAGAAATTCTTCTAGAATTTTCCTAAGGAAAGATGAAAAAAAATACAAAGACTTGGTCTAGAAATACTACAGCTTTGAAATACAATGTCAAAGATTATTTATTGACATGAGGTAATGCTTACAATCAAATATCAACTAAAAATAATGAAATACATAGTATGACCCTAATTACATTGTTTAAGACGTACATATACATATATACATGCATAGAAGACTGAAGAAAATCTATCAAGACAGTGATATCTTTAAGTGGGCATATAAATCTTTTATATCTTTCTGTTTAAACTTTTTCTGTAATAAACATTTATTGCTTTTTGTTCATTTGAATGTCTAATTTTTAATTTTTTTATTACACAAATAAGGATCCATATTTCTTGTATTTATTTTGAGTTGGAGTCTCATTCTGTTGCCTGGTCTGGAGTACAGTGGCACACTTAGGGCTACCTCAGCCTCAACCTGCTGGACTCAAGTGTTCCTTCCTCCTCAGTCTTCCAAGTAGCTAGGACTTAGGTGTGTGCCACCATGCCTGACTAATTTTTTTATTTTGTTGTAGAGACATGGTCTCACCATGTTGCCCAGGCTGGTCCTGAACTCCTGGGCTCAGGCAATCCTCTCGCCTTGGCCTCCCAAAGTGCTGGTATTGCAGGTGTGAGCCACCATACCTGGCCCATATTTCTTTTATAATAAAAAATAAATAAGTTGGCCAGGTATGGTGGCTTATCCTCCAGCACTTTGGGAGGCCAAGGCAAGAGGATTACCTGAGCCCAGGGGTTCAAGAGCAGCCTGGGCAACTTGGTGAGACTTCGTCTCTACAATAAATCAAAAAATAAGCTGGACTTGGTGGCATGTGCCTATAGGTCACCTACTTGGAAGGCTGAGGCAGAAGGATCGCCTAAGCCCAGCAGGTCTTGAGTGTGTCACTGCACTCCAGCCTGGGCGAAAGAGTGAGATTCTGAATAGATAGGTAGGTAGGTAGGTGCACTCCAGCCTGGGTGAAAGAGTGAGACTCAGTTGATAGATAGATAGGTGGGTAGGTGGGTAGGTAGGTAGGAAGGTAGGTAGAAAGATAGAAAGTTACTTCTAAATCTCCCACCCAAGAGCTATTACAGTTAACAGTCTAGTGTGTCCATGTATCTACATTATTTTCCCATGCCCTAGGTTTGTGGAATTGGGAGGTTTTCTTTTTATGCAGCTACAGGCATGTTTGTGGCCCCCTTTTCCCATCGACAGTTCATGGAGAAGCACTTCCTCATATTACTTTTGCAGTGCTAAGTCAGGGCAGAGCAGAGCTGGTTGACATCTGAAGGGCGCTCAGCCAGGGTTGGGGCCTGGGTCCCTGGGGTGGGCCCCACAGGAGCTGCTTTCATCCTCAAGAACCAGCCTCTCTCTTGGGTCTTTGCTGTAGGAAGATACCATGGAGGAGTCTGGGTGGAAGCTGGTGCATGGTGACGTCTTCAGGCCCCCCCAGTATCCCATGATCCTCAGCTCCCTGTTGGGCTCAGGCATCCAGCTCTTCTGTATGATCCTCATCGTCATCTGTGAGTAGGCCCGCAGGACTGGGTGTGGGGCCTGGCTCTGAGACCTGGTGCCTCTTCTGTGCGCCTCAGGAAGAGAATGGTGGGCTTCCCTCCCTAGAGAAGGGGGTCACGCTCTTGGCACCAGGTGGGCATCCCTCCCTGCTGCAGCCCTACCATGTTCACTCCATCAGCGAAGCCACACATCGCTGCTGTGAGGTTGGTCCCCTTTCATAGTCAGAGGTTGAGTGGTTTACCCAAAGTCAGTAGCAGGATTGTAATCGGGTCTTTTTTCTTTAACAAAAAACCCCCTCTCATTTAAGTAGTTTAGACAGCTCTGGAGTCAGTTTGCCTATCTTTATATCTCAGCCTCATGCCTCCAAGCCTTGTGACCTTGCACAAGACAGTTGATCTCTGTGAGCCTCAGTTTCCTTGTTTGAAAAATGGGGAACCTAAGCTCCACCTTGCAGAACTGAGGAGGCAGATTCTGTGAACTGGCATTCATAAAGCTCTTGGCTCTGTGCGTGGCGCCCTGCAAGCGCTCTGTGGCCTGGAAGATTGGCCCAGCCAAGGCCTAGCACCTGCTTCACACCTGAACCCCAGCTGAGGCCCAGCCTTCTGCAGAGGGGAAGGTCCCAGTTCAAAAGGGAGCCTCATCTAGCCCATCCGCCAGGGTCCTGTCAGCCTGCCCGAGGTGGGGGCTGGGGACTGAGAGGGCCTGGCAATCAGCCACCCTGCTTTTCTCTGCCCTCCTCCCTCCACAGTCGTGGCCATGCTTGGGATGCTGTCGCCCTCCAGCCGGGGAGCTCTCATGACTACAGCCTGCTTCCTCTTCATGTTTATGGGGTAGGTGTGTCTGAGTGGGTCCCCGCGGGTGACTCAGGCCCCCCGCTGCAGCTAACAGTCCCCTTGGTGTGGCCCCTGCTGTCTCCCCACAGGGTGTTCGGTGGATTTTCTGCCGGCCGTCTGTACCGCACTCTGAAAGGCCACAGGTGGAAGAAAGGAGCCTTTTGTGTAAGTGTCCTAAACCTTCCCTGTTGGTGAGGAGCTGAGGAGCTTCCGCAGGCGCTCCCAGGAAAAACATAGGCAGTCCCTTGGGGGGATTTCAGGCCAGATGCTGAGTGGCAGCGTGTCATGCAGCAGGCGGACCATGGCCCAGAGGTCAAGAATATGGGGCTCTTACCCACAGGCTTGTAGCAGGACCTCTTAGGACCTCAGCTGCCCTGTCTGTGGATTTAAATTTGGGTAATTTTTAGCCTACATTATCTATGGCTCAAGCAAGAGAAGAAATAGGGATTTAGAATGGCAGGATTTAGAGTAGCAGGGCGCTGTGAGAACACCCTGGCCAACAGGAAGGAGGGACCTGCCCGCGAAGGCAGAAGAGGCTAGGTCCCCGTTACCATCGCCTGTTTGCAGGCTTGATCACCTCCCGTCCTCTCCACTGAGGACGGTGCCTGCCCTTCCACGTCCTCCTGGAGTTACGTTAGGAGAGATCTTGGCAACAGAAAAGATTGTAGGCACCGGAGGGGGTCTGGGGTCGACCTCGCCTCCCAGGGAGCCCTGGCCCCTTCTTCTAGAGCAAGTGAGTCTGGTAAGAGGACTGGGAACCCTTGGGTGCCCACACTCAGAAAAGCATTGTGAAGAAGCATTGTGAAGCCATTCTCACAGCCAGCAAGGGCTCAAGAGGAGCTCAGGCTGTTGGCGCTGCCTGTTACACTTCTGACGCTTAGTGTGCTCTCAGTGAAGCAACGCAGTGCTCATGATCATTCTGGAAGGTGGAGAGGGAGCTTCCTAAATTTTTAAAAATGTATTTTACAATTTAATAAATAGCTCTCCAAGCCGGGCTCAGTGGTTCAGCCTGTAATCTCGCACTTTGGGAGGCTGAGGTGAGTGAATTGCCTGAGCCCGCGGGTTCGAGACCCGCCTGGGTAACTTGGCGAGACCTCATCTCTACAATAAATAAAAAAATTAGCCGGACGTGGTAGTGCGCGCCTGTAGTTCCAGCTACTTGGAAGGCTGAGGCAGAAGGATTGCCGGAACCCAGCAGGTCAAGGTTGTGGTGGCCGGGAGCGGCCACTGCACTCCAGTCTGGGCGACAGAGTGAGACTCCAACTCAAAAAATAAAATAAAATAAAATAAAATAAAAAAATAAATAAATAGCTCTCCTGGTGATTGCACACACATAAGGCTGTTTGGCAGTATTCAGAAACATCCCAGTAATGGTGTCTGTCCCGATTAGTGTGTAGTCTTCAGTAATTATAAGTTACTTGTATGAAACTGCTGTCAAACCAGTAAGACTACATTTGTGCATCCTTCATTTTCAGAATTGTTGATCACCTGGGCATATTTCTCCCAAATAACCTTGCCTCTTCCCCCATGACAGCAACTTTGATTGTATATGTGCAGTTGTGATTAATGGGGTGAGGGATTCTTCACAGTAAGCATTGTCAGGTAGAAGGTGACTGTTGGTTCAGGCTGTGTTGCACAGGCTTTCTTGAAACGACAGCCACTGGCTAATGAATCTTTCACATTGAGGTGGTTTCTCATCAAACCATCTCCCACAAAGCCGACTTTAGTAACCATCCTCTGTTAAACGTGTGGATAGATAAGCAAATGAACAAAGGTACTGACTGTCCTCTGCCATGCCTTCTTCTTTTTCTTTCCTGCTCCAACAACTTTTGATACTTTGGAGTGTTTTCCTGGGCACAAACTTTGGATAGAGAGGGTTCCCATCTCTTGATTTTTCTTTTGTTTTTGTTTACTAATTGGAAGGTGCTGCAGCTCAGGGCTGTCCCTCTCTGTCCAGCAGATGGACAGATGCTGCTCCCTGTGGAGTTACCATCATTCTTTTCTTGCTATTTCTTTTTCATATATCTTGGTCACCACCTTCATTTGTATTTTCTCCGGATGGCACTGTCTATAGTAGAACTAGGCCTTTAGACTCTTCATCTTTGCCTTCCTTGAACATTCATGGGCTTCTTGAAGCAACATCCACAGCATTTATAGTGTAATCTAGTATACTCAAATATGTGGCATGGTGATGGGCAGAGAGCCTCTGGGTGCGAAGAAGCTCTCAATTTTCATGAATCATACATAAACCTGTGAGCTAACTTCACACAGGCTGTGACAGGAAAAGGCTGCTTTTTTCCCCTGAATTCTTGATGATGCAAGCATTTTTCTCAGGCTACTGTGTGCCAAGAACCAGGGCTCTCTAGTAAAATCCATCACTCCCCACCCCCATATTCCCACCCCCAACCCCCGCAAGGTCTCCCTCCAGATGTTCAGCAGGTCTCACATCAAGCCTAGTTTCTTCCCCAGAACCACCCCCTGCCTCCATTCAATCCCCCAAGCCAGAAACCTGGGGAGCTGCCTTCTTCCTCCTCCTCCTCCCTCCATCCTTGCTTATTCTCAGATGTCAAACGTCAAGGGCTTTTCTACCAAATGTCCCACCTCTCCATCTCCAAGCTCTGGCCCAGATTCAGGTATCTTTGCCTCTTACTTGCAAGATCCTGGCCCTCCGTGGTCTCCATACAGATTCTGACACTTCCCTGGTACTTCTCCACCGGTGGGGAGTGGGGGATACGTCTTAGCAGCCTGCAGGGGATATATGACTGCCCTTCTCTCCTCTGGCCTTACCTGCGCCATCCCTTCTGCCCAGGTCACACCACCCTTCTCACCTGGCTGGTGTCACTTTATCCTTAAGCTCCAGCATCATTCCTAGTGGCCACCTCCTTCTCCACCCTCTCCCCCGATTTTGACCTCAGTGTCCTCCTTGGTGCCTGGGCAGGACCTTGGTGAGAGCTAAGTAGTACTTGGCAGAGCTAAGTAGTGCCATGTATGTTCTTCACATATGGGGGTCTGGCTTCGTCCCTGGAACTTTTTTCCTGTTTGTACCCATGGTACCTAGCACAATGCCCAGTCAGGAAGTTTCAGCCAGGGGCCAGGCATGGTGGCTCACACCTGTGATCCCAGCACTTAGGGAGGCTGAGGAGGGAGGATCACTTGAGCCCAGGGGTGTGGGGCTGCAGTGAGCTGTGATTGTGCCTTTGCACTCCAGTCTGGGCAACAGAGACCCTGTCTCTAAAAAATAAATAAATAAATGTCAACCGGAAGGCAGATGAGGAAGAATTTCCTACTGCACAGCAGAGTAAAGCAGGAGCACAAAGGGAGGAAGTGAGTTTGAGCTGTGCCTTGAAGAGGAGTTCAAAAGGAGGGAGGCAGTCGAGGGGCCTCACGTGCTGGAGTCGTCCCAGTCCTGGCTCTGTTCCCTCCTTGGTTGAGAACATCCCTCAGCTCTCTGAGCCTTAGTTTCCCCATCTTGCCGGGGGGATAGCTACATCTGCCTCTCAGGGTTGCTGTATGGATGGAAAGAGACCGTGCACAGAAGGCCCTTGGTGCAGCATTAGCACTCGGTGAGGGAAGCGGACACCCTATGGCATCGCTGATCCGCATGAAGGTCCGGGGACAGGAGTGTGCCAGAGCAGTGACCAGGCATTGGGTACGAGGGGCAGTGGGCCTGGCAGTGCAGGCTGAGGGCCAGGTTGCAAAGGGCCTTGATCATTGTGGTCAGTGACCTGCCTGGATGCTCGGTCCACCACAGCCATCTCTGGCCTGGCGGTCACAGTGTGGCAAGAAGGAGGGTCCACTGTAAGTCTGGGACTTTGGGTCCCTGTGCCTGGACTCAAGAGATGCTGGCTGAATGCAGAGATTCTGACTGAAGGGCATGGGCTCTGGGGACAGGCTGCCTGGGTTTGTACTTCTGCCCTTAACAGAGCATGTGAAGTTGGGGGAAGGGTCTTCCACCCTGCTGGTCCTCATTGTCCTCATGAAATGGGATGATGCTAGTTCTCCCCCTCTAGACCTGCAGTGAAAATTAGGTGAGATGATGTGTGTACAGCCCAGCATATGCCGTCCCTAAGACTAAGTTAAAGCTTAACCACCCTTTTAAGTGGTTTGGATTGGGGCCCAGACATATGTGTTTTGTAAGTTTTATTCATTCACTTGCTCAGCAGACACTTCTTGAGTAGCTACTGTGTTCTCAGTGGTGGGAGTACCTCAGAGAACAAGGTAGACATACCCTCCCAAGGAGCCTAGCCTACTAGGGACAGACAGGCAGATGTTGGTCAGGTGGCACAAACGCGTAATTTCACACTAGGATGAGAGCAAGGAGGGGGTAGTTTCAAGGACCTAAGAGGGCATAGAGCGGGGGCCTGCCTACTCTGAGGGTTAGGGGATGTTTTCTGGTGGGGAAATGATACTTGAGCTAAGACCTAAGGACGAGGAGGCATTGAGAACTCCTGGTCTGGGAGCTGCACCAGGGCAGGTGGGAGCTCCCTGGACGCAGCTCCTCAACCAGCCCTCTTGCTTCCAGACGGCGACGCTATACCCTGGTGTGGTCTTTGGCATCTGCTTCATATTGAATTGCTTCATCTGGGGAAAACACTCATCAGGAGCCGTAAGTACCCCCCTCCACCCAGTCCCTCCCCAGCAAGGGAGGCCCACTGTGCTCAGCCCACTCCCAAAGACCACTTCCTGCTGCTCCCTTCCCTTTTCTGAGTCCCCAGAGTTCTGTTCTCAGCCCTAAGGGCTGAGGTCTGGCTGGGGTTTTCCCCGTCCTGCCCATCCTCTGCCCATGCCCTGGCCCTGGCCTTCCTGAGTGCTCTTTCAGACAATTGGCCAAAACTCACTTCCCTAAAGGGAGGTTTCCATAGTCCAGGGGCGAACTGGGTAATTTCCCATTGTCTTAACCAAGAAAGAGTTGCCTAGTGTGAGTATGTAAGGCCAGTATCCCAAAACAAGGCTGTCCTCATGTGTCCTGCCTTCAGCACCAGCCCCCGCAGGAAGAGGAAGAGAAAGGGGAAAGTGAGGTTGTATTCCCCTTAGAGTGGGGACCCTGCCAGGCCCGGTCCAGGACGTTGCTGGCTTCTGCCCAGGACTCCTTTTGAGTGGGATTTTGAGCTCAGTTGGGAGTGGAGGCGATGGCATCTGGTCAGTTGGCAGGGCTGCAGGAGAGATGGGGCAGGCATTTGCCTTCCCAGCCGTAGCAGGCAGGCATCTCCCTGCTGTCAGCCGGAGCCTGTCGAAGGCCTGTGGATGATGCTTTCCGTCCAGGCAGCATTAGAAAACCATCCTCAGGAAAGACAGTCGTGCCCTCCTCTTGCTGCTTCTTTTTTATACCTGTGTTCCTTCTCCCTTTCAGCATTTTTCTCCCACTTACCAACTTCTCATTGTAAACATTCGTAGAAATGTTGGGAAGTACAGAGAAGTTAATGAAGAAATTAAAAGTAACCCATAATCCAGCCACCCAGAGATAAATTCTATGTAGTTCTTTAGTGTATGTTCTTTCAGTCTTTTTTCTTTTTATAGATATATTTAAAGTGGAATTATATCATTTAAAAATGATAGGCCGGGCTTGGGGGCTCAGCCTGTAATCCCAGCACGTTGGGAGATCAAGGCAAGTGGATTGCCTGAGTCTGCGGGTTCGAGACCAGCCTGGGAAACTTGGCAAGACCTCATCTCTACAATAAATCAAAAATTAGCTAGGTGTGGTAGCGTACGCCTGTAGTTCCAGCTACTTGGAAGGCTGAGGCGGAAGGATTACCGGAGCCCAGCAGGTCGAGGCTACGGTGGCTGGGGACATGCCACTGCACTCCAGTCTGGGCGACAGAGTGAGACTTCAAAAAAAAAATTATAAAATAAGCCATGTGTGATGGCTCATGCTTGTAATCCCAGCACTTTGGGAGGTGGAGATGAGAGAATTGCCAGAGCCCACAGGTTCAGTATCAGCCTGGGCAACCTGGCAAGACCTCATTTCTACAATAAATAAATATTAAAAATATAAAAAAATTAGAAAATAATAGCAAACATTTATTTGGTACTTACTTTGTAATAAGTACCGTTCTAAAATTTTTATGTATGTTAATTCATTTCTTTTTGCATGATTCTAGTAAAAACTATACAGAAGAGGATAAAGAAAATGAAAAATCAGTTCTGATCCCCCATGCTCCGTCTAAGGAAGTGCTGTTAACTTTTTGTTACAGACCTTTCCAGGCACAAATAAATACAGTTGTCCCTTGGCATCCACAGGGGATTGGTTCCAGGACCCCTGCAGACACCAAGACTCGAGGCTGCTCAAGTCCCTGTTTGAGCATGGCATAGCCTCCATAGATAACCTACTCTCATCCTCTGTGTATTTTAAGATATCTCTACTCATAATACCTAATTCAGCATCAATACTCTATGTATGTGAATACTCGCTCTACTGTATTGTTCTTTTATTATTTTTCATTGTCTTGTTTACTGTCTTTTTTTTCATATTTCTGATTTTTGTAGTTGATTGAATCCATGCATGCAGAACCCACAGATAAAGGCCAACCATATTGTGTCCGTTAAAGTGGAATCCTCCTATATATACCATCTTATAACCTGATTTTTTCACTTCATGGCATATTGTGGTGTTTTATTCTAACATGTTTGGGAACACTTTGTAAGTTTTTGTTTTTTCCCTTTTTTTCTTCATTTCCTGTACCACATGTAATTCTTCTTGTTCTGATCTTTCCGTCTTCCCGTGCTGTCCTCTCCTTCCCTGTTCTTCCCCACGACTTCCCTGGATGATGAGCTCCTCTGGGTGCTGAGGTTCCTTGTTCACCAGGAGTCCAAATGGCGCCCAGGGCTGGGGTCAGCCCCAGGAGATTCTGGCCAGAAGCCCTGTGGCAGGGGTGTGGTTCTGCAGGATCTTTCCCTCCACAGTGGCTCTGCTGTGCATGTGGCATCTACCTCCTGGAGCTTGGAAGGTCCCCTCACCCTTGCACGGCCCCGTTCTGGGCATCAGGGCCCCGTATGGCTCATGGTGCTTTGTTCGCAGGTGCCCTTCCCCACGATGGTGGCTCTGCTATGCATGTGGTTCGGCATCTCCCTGCCCCTCGTCTACTTAGGCTACTACTTCGGCTTTCGCAAGCAGCCGTATGACAACCCTGTGCGCACCAACCAGATTCCCCGACAGATCCCCGAGCAGCGGTGGTACATGAACCGATTTGTGGGGTAAGTTTGCCAGCAGGGGCGAGAGCAGAATGCTTCCAAGTGGGCAAGGCCAGCACTCCCTGGACTGCCTCCTTAGGAGGACATGGAAGAGAGTATTCTCCCCAAAGGGCTTTGTGACTAGTGTTCCTGTGGCTCCAGCCAGCTCTGAGAGACTTCGTAAAAACTTAGCCTCACACCAAGATCAGAGGACCAGGTTGTAGCCAGACTTGGTGTCGACCTGGGAGCCAGGACAGAGAAGAGTAGGATAGAAGGGTACAGTGGAACAGTTAAGACCATCTCCTGGAGCTGGGGCAAGTCACCCTGCCTTCCTGTGCCTCGGTTCCCCATCTACAAAATGGAGAGAATAGTGCTCATCCTGCCTGCCTTGAGAGGTTATAATGGTACAAAGGCATGCTGGAAGAACTAGAGCCACCACACTTGTTGGGCACCCTCCTCACACTGACTGGGTAGAGAGCTTGGCTTCAGTGGTGCTAACCCTCTTGTTCTGTGGCAGCATCCTCATGGCCGGGATCCTGCCCTTCGGTGCCATGTTCATCGAACTTTTCTTCATCTTCAGTGTGAGTACTGCTGTCTCCCGCCCCGAGCCTAGTCTCCCCGTCCACCAGGTGTTCTGCTGCTTACTGCCAGAAACTGCAGGCTCGCCGTGTGACCTCTCGGAGCCCCATTCTTCACCCTGAGATCGGGTGACAGCCCTGCCTCTCGGGACAGCTCTGAAAGTTCAGTGAGACATGCCGTGTGAACAGCGTGTGGAGAGGACCCAGTAAACAGAAGCTGCTTTCATTAACACTGCAGTCATTCACGGCCATAACTGATAGCATTGTTGCATCTGCTTTGATGTCTGAGTCCCCTACACGCCTTTACCTGTCTCCGTTATTCAAAACTCCCAGGAAAGTGGACAGAATGACCCTTGGTGGTCAGGATCATTGTGTGGCTGGAGCAATGTCTGGAAAGGTGCTAGGCATTAGGTAGTGCTGTTGTGGTGACAGTGACTCGTGCCCAGGAGGGCCAAGATGAAACTTGGTAGGAGGCTTCTTCAGAGCCATGGAAGTCTGGTCAACCCAGCTCAGTGTCCAGCACCCATGGTGCCTCGTACCAAGTCATTACTGGACATGTGTCTGCTATTCCAGAGTAGTAGCTCAGCCCTTCCCTGCTCAGACCATCTTGCCCCCCTCAAGCCTGCCTAAAAGAAACGTCACAGAATGGATTCGCTGCCCCTTGGCCCATGCAGACCTTCCAGGGATGCCCCTCTGTTCTGTCTCTGTGACCCTGGGCCAGCTCCTGGCTTCTCTGAGCCTTGACTTGAACCACAAAAGGCAGGCTTTCATAGGCTCACATGTGAAGGTGTATACAAAGCATGTGGCACTTGCTGAGTTGCCCTTGAGTGACTGTGGCTAAGCTGCCCCTGGGTAGTGGTGGCTGCTGCATAATTTTGATCACGATAAGAATCATTTTCTACAAACTGCCGAGTTCAGGCTGTGGCCCACCCAGAGCAGGGTCAGACATGCTCCAGACTCACAGGTCCTGACTGTATCATGACGAGGTCTCTGTTCCTGCCCTGGTGACAGGCGGCATGCCAGGGGAAAGAGCAGCAGGGTGGAGGCAGGCCGGCTGAAGGTCCACTGTGGTGTGTCCGCAGGCAATCTGGGAGAATCAGTTCTATTACCTCTTTGGCTTCCTGTTCCTGGTTTTCATCATCTTGGTGGTGTCCTGTTCACAAATCAGCATCGTCATGGTGTACTTCCAGCTGTGTGCAGAGGTGAGGAGAATGGGGCCAGGAGGTACAGGTAGGGGAGCTGGATCCAGCACTGAGCATGCTGGTGAGGCTAGGCACAGAGGCCCCACTTCTGGCGATGAGCTCTCAGGCCAGCATGCTGCCTTGCATCGCTGCACCTCCTTTGGTTCAGCCATTCCTCAGAGTCATTGATGCCTTCCAGCTTCATTGTGTGGGAGAGTCACCATGACTTCTGAAAGGACAGTAGATCTGCGAGAGCCGAGTCCACTCCAGTAGGAATTTTTCAGGTGCAGATTGGGTGACCTGCCTTCCCTCTGGGAACTAACTCTTGGCAGAGTGGGTGACGCATGGGATATGGGACAAATGCCTGTGCCGGAACCCGGGCTCCACGTTTAGTAGCTCTGAATCTTGGGCAGGCTGCCTAACCCCAGTGCCATCCATTCCTCCTCCATATGGCAGGAGTAATGATAGGACCTAACTCGGAGGGCTGCTACCAGGATTGAGTAAGTGGATTCATGCCTATAGTACCTTAGAATGGTACCTGGCACTTGGTAAGCATGTGCTCAGAAATATTACTTTGTGTTGATTTTTTAAATGAGGTATAATTTGTGAACAGTAAAGTTCACCCTTTTTAGTCTTCAAGTCTGTGGTTTTTAGAAATGCATACAGCTTTATAGCCACTGTCACAGTCTGTAGCGCATTCCATCATCCCAGATGCTGCTGCTCTTCTCCAGAGTCTTCAACCCTTCGGGCGGCCATCAGACTTGGCAGGAAGGGGTTCTGCCTGGAGGCCTCAATGACCCTTGCTCTGTTTCCTCCTCAGGATTACCGCTGGTGGTGGAGAAACTTCCTGGTCTCCGGGGGCTCTGCCTTCTACGTCCTGGTTTATGCCGTCTTTTATTTTGTGAACAAGGTACTGCCCCCCTTGAGGGGATCCCCTTGGTCCTCGTAGGGCTAGGTGGTCAAGAGATGGATGCTGGGAGAAAGCCTGCATGCTTGAACCCTATTCCCCCCTGGTAGGGAAGACCCAAGCCATCTGGAACTGCTTCTGCTGTAGAACATGCATCTTCTCAGAGAGAGAATCCATATGCTGTGTTTTGGGGAGACAAAAGCTGTCAGGATAAATGACAGAATACTACATGTACAACTTAGGGGATTTGACCAGAGCAGGGCTTGAAAGCAGTATGTCACCTGCACTGCTTTTAACAGAAAGTAAGAGAGACTGATAATACAGTATGTACCTCAAGAAACTAGGAAGAGAGAACAGTAGCATGAAGAAAAGTAGATGCAAGGAGTTAATAAAGGTAAAAGCGAGGTCGGGTGCAGTGACTCACACCTGTCATCCCAGCACTTTGGGAGACTGGGGCGGGAGAATCACATGAAACCAAGAGTTTGAGACCAACCTGGGCGACATAGCAAGACCCATCTCTATAGTGTAAATAAATAAGCAGAAAATGCTGAAATAGCCTTTAGAACCTAAAATGAGGACCTCAGGCATCCTGTTCCAGAGGCCGCCTTCCCTCCTTTTCACAAATCCTTTGTAGACCTGCAGAGGAAGGCAGGGAGGGGCAAGACTGAAGGACAGTAGACAAGGCTTTATCTCAGAGCCTACTCTGGGAGCCCACAGAGGCCAAGTGTCATCCAGCAGTACAAGGCAGCCTGGCTTACCTGAGAGGGCAGACTCACAGAGCTTATTGTCCCCAGGGAGTGCCATGGGTAAGATACAAATGTCCCCACAACAGTTCTCGAAGATTCATGCCTCTACCAGATAGGCCATTGAGAGGAGTTGGAGGGCACTCTGGGTGGGGGGGGGTCCCTCGCCTCCAGAGCTGACACTTAAGACTTGCTCTCACTCACTATACATTGGGTCTCCAAAGCCCAAAAGTAAACTGTCCTCCGCTTGCAACCGGGATGTATCTGCAGGGTGGAGTTATAAGTCAGTTGGTTGGAGCTTAGAATGCCCCTTCCCAAAAATCTCCAGGTTGGAGAAGACTTGAAGGATCATCTGGGGCAGTGCTCCCTCCCCCCCACCCTAAAACACCTGGAAGAGGGAAGATGGGGAACACTGCTGGGCAAACAAAAACTAGAGGTCGCATCACAGCTCCTGTACATCCTCCTCCCGGCCTGTGCCTCGTCTACAAAATGAGGGTGTTTCCAGCTTGGCCTCTTTGTCTTGACCCTTGCCTGCTTTTTTGTTTTTGTTTTTGTTTTTTTGGAGAATGCAGGATTTATTGAGAGGACAGAGAACAGAAAATTTCCCACAGTGGGCCCGAAGGGGTTGCCCCACTTGCCTGCTTTTACCACCTCCCTGCGAGAATGCTTATAGGAAAAGGTAGCGGTTGACCTGAACACAGGGCCTTCACCTCTCAGGTTGAGGAGAGGGCCTCACATGGTGCCCTGTGTTGTTTTCTTCTTCTTTATTTTCTTCTGGGCTCCTGGCATTCTATGACCATGTGTCTGCCTATGAGCCCTGGGACAGGCACCATTCAGGTCCTGGTGCACCAGGCATATCTTGATGTCAGGGTTCCAGATCAGCTCCTTTCTTCCCAGCAAACAACACAACACAGATTCCTAGCAGCTCTGCCCAGGCCTCTAAACTCTACCCTAGTTACAGAGGAGTCTAGAAGGCTCTGAGGTACAGATCACTGAGATGTTAACAGGAGTGACAAGCATTCTCAGGAGGACAGGACTGCCAGCTGAAGCAGGCCGATGGCTAGCTCTCTAGTCCTTAAGCAGGGCCCCTCGGACACCCTTCCCCTCTACCCCCTGTCCCCACCCTGACTGCTGCTCCAGCCTTCCAGGCTGTTGCCATACTGCTCTGGGGACTGTGAGGGACCAGGAAGGGCACAGCTGTGGCTATTCCTGCCTATGACATCCTGGTCCTGGCTCCCGAGGCCACGAGCACCAGGGCAGCACGGAGGCCCTGGTACAGATGAGGCTGGGCTACGGCTGTGACCCTGCCTGCCCCTCCTGCTCACCTGGAGCAAGCTGCTTCTCCTCACCAGGCCTCAGTTTCCCTGTGCTGTCAGTAGTGGGGACCTGGCACTAAGTGTCCACTCTCTTGTTTGTTGCTGCAGCTGGACATTGTGGAGTTCATCCCCTCCCTCCTCTACTTTGGCTACACGGCTCTCATGGTCCTGTCCTTCTGGCTGCTCACGGGCACCATCGGCTTCTACGCAGCCTACATGTTTGTCCGCAAGATCTATGCTGCTGTGAAGATAGACTGATGGGGTGGACCATGGTCAGGTCCACCCCATCCTCGGACAGGAAGCCACCCACGTGGGGGACTGCAGGCACGCGAAATAAAATAACTCCTGCTCGTTTGGAATGTAACTCCTGGCACAGTGTTCCTGGATCCTGGGCTGTGTGGGAGGCGGGAGGGCCTGTAGATAAATCTTGTCTTTCTTCATCTTATTCCAGTTCTGTGGGGGATGAGTTTTTTGTGAGTTGTTTTTTCTTCCGTGGTAAGAAAGTTCCCTCAAGCCTTGGAACTCTCTGACCTGTTGATTCAGGTATATTTTTGGTTTGGGTTTTTTTTTTCCTTTTTTGTTTTCCACAAATGGATCCAGGATGGATAAATCTACCAAGCTATGTGTTTTGGTCACTGTCTCCACCTCAGTTCCTCAGGGCTGCTGGCCGCCCCACGACTCACTAACTGGAAGAGGAAACACTGGGGCTGCAGTGAGGTCTCCTGGCCTCTCCCTGCCCATCCTCACCACTGAGGCCACGACAAAGCACAGCTGCAGCCTGGACAGCCCCTCAGGGCCTGTCAGCCTCACCAGCCCTCTGCTTCCCTCCTCCCTCCTCCCTTCTCCCAGGGCTGCCTGAGGCAGGCTTCCAGCCAGGCCTGTGGGTCATCTTCTCACCAGGAGGAGGCCCGAGTCTTGGTTGCTACAAGGAAGCCCCTTGGAAGTGCTGGAGGCCCGGCTCCCCAGGACAGCAGGAATCACCTGTTGAGAGCAGTGGAGTTTGCTGGACCAACAAGGAGGAAGAAGAGAGGCTTGCATTGACCTGTTTTTTTGTGCCAAGAAATCCAGGATCTGGGGCCAAGTATTTCCAGAGCCAAACGTTCCCTTGTCTGTGTCTGGGAGGGGATGGCTGAGGCTGCTGGGCTCCTCGCCCTCAGGACAGCTCCCCAGCCCTTCCTCAGGGGCTGCTGTGGTGGCAGACCCTCTCCTCCCCACTTCCAGGGCAGAATGAGGAGGCCTGGAGGCCGCAGATCCCTCCATCAGGCGGCTGGCGCTCTCCCCGACCTCGATGTTCATGCTCGTTCTTTTAGCCAGACCCGTCCCCTCCACCCCCGCCTGAGTCCTTGCCTCCTTTTTGGGACACCCAAAAAACTGCTTGTGAGAAGGAAGATGGGAGGTAAGTTCTATCGTTCCTTCCCCAGTTCCCAGGAATAGGCAAGCAGTCCTGTCTCCCCAGCTAGAAAGGGGGCTCGCGTGGCTGACTTGGCTCCTCTACAGGCCCTGCGCCCCCAGCCTCTGCACCCTGTGCAAGCCACACACATTTGCTCTTAAGTTGCAAGAGACCAAATCCACCTGGGAGTAAAGTTCAGGTGGTAGTCACTCACCCTCGCTCCAGCTCCTCTGGGGCTCCCACAAGACAAAGCTCAGGATTGTCCCAGGAAAGTGCCCCGCCTGCCCCACCCCACATCCTTCCAGCCCCCGCCAGCTCCACCAGCCAACCCAGTGAATTTCTCAATCTTGCCTCACAGCAACTCTGCAGTGCCAAGCGGTGTCTGCCAAGAATCGGGTTGGAGGACAGGGAACCCAAGCAGTAGAGAGTGATACGGAATCTCGTTCATTCAAATCTTGGATTGGCTTCCCTAAGAGATTCTCATTTCAGGGGGATGGGAAATGGACACCTCAAAGAGTTCAGACATCATCAGTTTTTCTGACTTTTTAAATCATGATCATTATTATTTTTCATTAAAAAATGCCTGTATGCCTTTTTTGGTCCAGTTGTAAATAAACATGCCCTTGTCCTATGGTTTTGTCTTGGATGCCGTGCAGGGGTTGGAGGCCAGGTGAGGCAGCTCCCCAGGGGGATTGAGCTGAGGGGTTTCCCTCGAAACCCAGGCTCCCATTGAGCAGCCTGGGGCTCAGCCACTGGTGTTTCTGCCTGGCACGAGTCCGTGGCCCCTCGCGTCCACTCAGCCCCTTTGGCCCCACAAGCAAGTGGTGCAGGTGTGAGCCGCCGGTAGCAGTGTCACCTGGTTTGGGATTCCCAGCTCCAATATTTTACTGTCAACTTACCTCACCCTCTTCAGCATGTAGGACTCCTTCAACTGCAGGCAACAGAAATGTTGGTCAGCCTGGTTTACGTCCAAAAGGAGTTGACTGGTTCATAAGTCATCAGGGACACTGCTGGTCTTGGTCTGGCTGGTTCCAGGGTCTCAAAGGACAGCCGTAGGGCTCCTTCCCTTTCTCCACTGCGCTTCTCACTAGTCTTACTTGGCCCCATTGTCAACAGTCCTCTTCCTGATGGCGGAGGCAGGCAGGGCATGATGCAGATCTCTCTGGGCTTGCATTACCTAGTCAGGTATGCCCAGAGCGGGGGAAGAAGACATGTCTCTCCTTACTTCAATATATTCAATATAGCCGGGCTTGGTGACTCAGCCCGTAATCCCGCGCCTTGGGGAGGCTGAGGTGAGTGGATTGCCTGAGTCCGCGGGTTCGAGACCCACTTGGGCAAGTTGGCGAGACCTCATCTCTACAATAAATCAAAAAATCAGCTGGGCGTGGTAGCGCGTGCCTGTAATTCCGGCTACTCGGAAGGCTGAGGCAGCAGGATCGCCGGAGCCCAGTGAGTAGAGGCTGCGGTAGCCAGGAGCGGCCACTGCACTCTAGTCTGGGCGACAGAGTGAGACTCCAACTCAAAAAAATATATATATGTATTCAATATATGTTTGCTGCTGGGCTCAGTGGCTCAGCCTGTAATAACGCGCTTTGGGAAACCGCGGCGAGCAAATTGGCTGAGCCCGTGGGTTTGAGAACCACCTGGGCAACTTGGTGAGACCTCATCTCTACAGTAAATAAAAAAAATTAGCCGGGTGTGGTAGTGCAAGCCTGTAGTTCCAGCTACTTGGAAGATTGAAGCGGAAGGATCGCTGGAGCCCAGCAGGTCAAAGCTGTGGTGGCCGGGAGCGGCCACTGCACTCCAGTCTGGGTGACAGAGTAAGACTCCAATTCAAAAAAAAAAATCAATATATGTTTGCTTATATAGATAAGTCCCAGGAAGCATAACATCTCTGACTGGCCCAGCTTGGATTACTCTTTACATTACTCTTGCACCAATCACTATGTCTGGGGGGACAGCATGATTAGGGGCCACATTGAAGGTATCAGATGGATTTCTGCCCCACTGGAACCACTTGGGATGGGTAATGGCACTTTCCCATGGCCATGGATGCAACTCAGACAAAATCAACAGCTGCCATTCCAGCCTCAGATTCCTCACCTGCAGGGAAAAGGGTGCTGGCCACTGTTCAAGAAGTGCTGCTGCCTGGGTTCCCAACTGTTCCAGACATGCCATGGATCTCAGATTTGTTCCACAGTAGAGAAGATCTGCTGCTGACAGGCTCCACTATCACACTTTTGCAGAGGAGGTCACCAGAAAGTGACCAAGCTGTTGAGGTGACCTGCTGTGGGTCCCATGGCAGGTGAGTGGTGAAGAAGTGTTCAGCTGGGCAGCTGGTCTCCAGAGCCTGTGCTTCCAACTGTGCTGCCTTTTAAAAGTCATATGCATGTGTGTGCATGTATAAAATTGTATGTAACTGATGTAAAATAAACCACATGGTTTGGTGCATTTTGATGCACCCCTGAGACCATCACCACAATCATGGTGGGCATGTCCCAGTTTCCTCAGGCCCCTTCATGACTTTGCCCTCTTGTCTCTCACCACCTCCTGTGGTTTGGATGTTTGTCTCCTCCAAACCTCATGTTGAAATGTGATCCCTCGTGAGTAGATGATGCCCTCCTCGGGGGTGAGTTCTCACTCTTAGTTCCCGCCTGGTGCCCTCACCCTATTTCCTCTCCCACCATGCGATCACCACACGTGCCAGCTCTCCATCTTCTGCAGTGAGTGGAAGCAACCCGAGGCCCTCAGCAGCAGCAGATGCCCAATGTTGAACTTTCCAGTCACCAGAATCATGAGCCAAATCAGCCGTCTTCTTTATAAATTACCCAACCCCAAGTATTCCTTTATAGCAACACAAAGTAGACTAAGACACTGTCCCAAGAAATCACTGGTCTTTGTCACTACAGGTTGGGTTGCATTTCCTAGAACTTTCTATAAATGGAGTCATACACTGTATTTTTTGTCTGACTTTTATCATTCGGCATACTTATTTGAGATTCCTCCTTGTTCTTACATGATTTTTTTTTTTAAAGAGATGAAGTCTTGCTATGTTGCCCAGGCTGGTCTCAAACTGGCCTCAAGGAATCCTCCCACCTCGGCCTCCCAAAGTGCTGGGATTATAGGCATGAGCCACTGCACTTGCCTGATTTCTTTTTTGATTCATGTTTAGTTTCCAAATATTGGGGGATTTTTTTCAAGGATCTAACTTATTTACTTCTGATTTCTAATTTAATTATATTGTGGGCAGAGACTTGGTATTACTTGAATCCTTTTGTCTTTATTGAGACTTGTTTTAGGGCCCCAAAATGCTCTATTTTAGTAAACATTCTTGTACAATTGAAAAGAATGGATATTCTGTGTTCTTGGGCAAAGTTTTCTGTAAATGTAAGTCAGGTCAAGTTTACTGATAGTGGTGTTCAGTTCTGTGATACTCTTGCTGATTTTCTGCCTGCTTATTCTGTCAGTGATTGAGAGAAGGCTGATAAAATCTCTGTCATTGTAGATTTGTATATTTCTCCTGGCAGTTGTCTTTGCTTATATGTATTTTGTTAGGTACATATTATTCTTTGGATCAATGTATCCCTTGTAATTTATCTAGTTTATCTATTTTGTCTGGTACTGATATAGCCAATCCATTGTCTTTCATTTTTTTCTTTTACTCACTACAACACTAATGACAAATGTTAGCATAGTGTGTCTTTTCCATCCTTTTAGTTTTAACCTATTTGCATTTTTATATTTAAAAATGTGTTTTCTGGCCGGGCTCAGTGGCTCAGCCTGTAATTCCAGCACTTTGGGAGGTGGAGGCAGTGGATTGCCTGAGCCCACGAGTGTGAAACCAGCCCAGGCAACTTGGTGAGACCTTGTCTCTACAATAAAAATAAAAAATAGATGGGCATGGCAGCACACATCTGTATTTCTGGGTACTTTGAAGGCTGACGCAGAAGGATTGCTGGAGCTCAGAAGGTCAACACGGGTGACTGTGAGTGTGCGTGCCACTGCACTCCAGCCTAGGCAAAGGAGTGAGACTCCAACTCAAAAGAAAAAATTTTTTTCCTATAGCCAGCATATAGCTTGGTCTTGCTTTTTTATCCAGTCTTGAAATCTCTGCTTTTTAGATCATTTATATTTGAAGTGATGATTGATTTGGTTGTGTTCTATAATCTTGCCTTCTTTTAGAGAAATAAAGTATGCTTTGTGATCGCATTTAATCCCTTTATTGGCTTATTGGCGAGTAGATTGACTGAGCCCGTGGGCACAAGACCAGGCTGGGCAACTTGTTGAGACCACGTCTCTACAATAAAATAAAAAATTAGCCAGGCATGATAGCGCATGCCTGTAGTTCCAGCTACTTGGAAGGCTGAGGTGGAAGGATCGCCAGAGTCCAGCAGGTCAACACTGGGGTGGCCGTGAGTGTGCCACTGCACGATGGAGTGAAACTCCAACTCAAAAAAAAACCACCTCACAATACATTGTTGTAATTCTTAAACAATTGTCTTTAAATAATTTAGATAGAAACATGTTATATATGTACCCAGGTAGTTACCATTTCCAATGACCTTCAGTCATTTGTGTAGATCCAGATTTACATCTGGTGTGATTTTCCGTCTGCCTGAAAGATGTCCTTTTACATTTCTTGTAGTGAAGATCTGATGATGATGAATGCTCTCAGCTTTTGGATGTCTAAAACATCTCAATTTTGCCTTCATTGTTGAAAGATATTTTTGCGGGGTATAGAATTCTAGGTTGAAAGGTTTTTTTTTCTTTCCTAGTACTTTATTTTATTTATTTTATTTTTTTTGAGTTAGAGTCTCACTCTGTCGCCCAGACTGGAGTGCAGTGGCTGCTCCCGGCCACCGCAGCCTCGACCCGCTGGGCTCCGGCCATCCTTCCGCCTCAGCCATCCAAGGAGCTGGAACTACAGGCGCGCACTACCACGCCTGGCTAATTTTTTGATTTATAGTAGAGATGGGGTCTTGCCAAGTTGCCCAGACGGGTCTTGAACCTGTGGGCTCAGGCAATCCACTCACCTCAGCCTCCCAAAGGCACGGGATTACAGGCTGAGCCATGGAGCCCGGCTTCTTTTAATTTTTTTTTTTTTTTTTTTTTGAGATGGAGTCTCACTCGGTCGCCCAGTCTGGAGTGCAGTGGCCACTGGCCTCACCTGCTGAGCTCCGGCGATCCTTCCGCCTCAGCCTTCTGAGTAGCCGGAATTACAGGCATGCGCTACCATCGCCCAGCTGATTTTTTGATTTATTGTAGAGATGAGATCTCGCCGCCCAGGCAGGTCTCGAACCCGCGGGCTCAGGCAATCCACTCACCTCAGCCTCCCAAAGACGCGGGATTACAGGCTGAGCCACCGAGCCTGGCTCTTTTAATTTTTTGAGTTGGAGTCTCACTCTGTCGCCCAGACTGGAGTGCAGTGGCAGCTCCTGGCCACCGCAGCCTCGACCTGCTGGGCTCCGGCGATCCTTCTGCCTCAGCCTTCCAGGTAGCTGGAACTATAGGCGTGCACTACCACACCCGGCTAGTTTATTTATTGTAGAGATGAGGTCTCACCAAGTTGCCTAGGCGGGTCTTGAACCTGCGGACTCAGGCAATCTACTCACCTCAGCCTTCCAAGTTGCGGGATTACAGGCTGAGCCACCGAACCCGGCTCTTCCTAGTACTTTAAAGATGTTACTGTACTGTCTTCTCCCTTACATGGTTTCCAACAGCAAATGTGATCTTGTCCTTATCTTTGTTCCCTACATATGTAACAGTCTTCTCTCTGCTTGCTTTTAAAAGCTTTTCTGTTACTTTTTCTTCTCCTCTTTCTCCTCCTCCTTTCCTCTTATATCTCCAAGAAAGAATGTTACTGTTTTTGAGCCATTTATGTGATGCTTTAGTGTATTTTTTGTGTTTTTGTTTTTGTTTGTTTTAAGTTGGAGTCTCACTCTGTCACCCAGGCTGGAGTGCAGTGGCACACCCATGGCCACCACAGCCTCAACCTGCTGGGCTCAGGTGATCCTTCCACCTCAGCCTTCCAAGTAGCTGGAACCATTCCCCAAGCGCGCACCACGATGCCCAGCTGATTTTTTAATTTATTGTAGAGATGAGGTCTCACCATGTTGCCCAGACTAGTCTGAAACCCATGGGCTCAGGCAATCCTGTCACCTCAGCCTCCCAAAGTTCTGGGATGACAGGTGTGAGCCACTGGGCCCAGCTTCTTTATGTTTCTTGTGCTTAAAATTTGTTGAGCTTCTTGCTTTTGTGCATTTATAGTTTTCATTATACTTGAAAAGTTTTAGGCCACTGTTTCTTGAACTATTTTTCTGTACCTTATCTCTCTTCTTTCCTTCAGCAAGTCTTATCAACCACGTTAGGCTGCTTGAACTCTCCAACCACTTATGTCCTGCCCACTCTGTTCTTTTTCTTTTCCTTTGTTTTGATTATCTGTGTTTCCTTTTGGATAGTTTCTATAGCTATGACTTCCAATTCGCTCATCTGCCATTAATCCCATCCCGGTGAATTTTTTCTCTCCAGATATTTGAGTTAGCTGTTTTTTTCCATGTCTTCCATCTCTACTTTTCCTTTGTTGCAGAAAAATGTACACAACATAAAACTTTACTCTTCTAACTTTTCTAAAGTGTACAATTCACTGGCATTAAGCACATTCACGATGTTGTACAACCATCACCACTATCGATCTCCAGAACTTTTCATCATCTCAAATTGAAACTCTGTACCCATTAGACAGTAACTCCCTCTTAGCAACTGTTTCTGTTGTGAGCTGGCTTGTTTCTTATTTCCGTCCTATGGATTGTATTGCTTGCCACTTTGTAAGCCTGATCATCTTTGACCGGATGCCAGACGTTGTGAATTTTACCTTGTTGGGTGCCAGATTTATTTGGAATCTAAATCCTTTTGAACTTTGTTCTGGGACATTTGAGTTCCTTGGGAACAGTTTAATCCTTTTGGCTCAAGCTCACAAGATTTTTTTAAAGGCAAAGCCAGCCAGTGTTCACTCTAGAGGTGATGATCTGACATTCCTGAGGCAAGACCTCCCTGAGGTCTCCCTAATAATATCCCATGATGCTCTGGACGTTGCAGTGGCTGGTGGGAGTGACACAACTCCCCACCTGTGAGCAGCAGGCACTGCTTGCACTCACCCCTCCTGATGTTCTTCACCTGCCCTTGGGCAGGTCCCTCACACGTGTGCAGATTAACATTCTGCTGAATATTAAGGGGGCCTTCTGCAGGCTGCCAGAGGTTTCTCTGTGCGGCTTGTTCCTCTCGGGTCTTCTGTCCTTTAACTCTAGTTACTTGGTCTCCCCAGATGCTCAGCTCCATCTCAACTCAAAGCATTCCCTGGCTCCCTTCAGTTCCTCCTATGCAGCCTGAAAACTTCCTCAAGGTTGGGGGATCATGGGGGTCGCCTCACTTCCCATCTCTCTGGACTCTGTTCTTTATTGTTCGACATTCGGTGCTTTGAAAACCACTGTTTCGGGTATTACATCTGGTTTTTCTGGTTGTTTCGGGTAGACAGGTAAATCTGATCCCTGTTACTTCATCTTGGCTGGAAACAGAAGTCTCTGTGGCTGACTTTTTTACCTGTAAGATCAGTCTCGGCCAGGCTCGGTGGCTCAGCCTGTAATCCCAGCACTTTGGGAGGCTGAGACGAGTGGACTGCCTGAGCCTATGGGTTCGAGACCATCCCAGGCAACTTGGCGAGACCTTGTCTCTACAATAAAATAAAAAACTAGCAGGGCATGGTAGCATGCTTCTGTAGTTCCGGCTACTTGGAAGGCTGAGGCAGAGGGATCACCGGAGCCCAGCAGGTCGATGCTGGGGCCATGAGTGTGCCACTGCACTCTAGCCTGGGTGACAGAGTGAGACTCCAATTCAAAAACAAAACAAAACAAAAATCAGTCTCTATGAAGGACTGGATGAGTTCCGTAAGTGAAAGGGCCATTCACACAGGAGGTGCTCGGTCATTATTCCCTCTTCACCCCCTGAAGGGGATCCTAAAGGGCCTGCCTCCTAGAAGTCCGTTTGGCAGTGGCTCCAGCTCAAGGAAATTTCTGGGTCCAGAACATTTGCCACTGGCCCTGCACTGGTCCAGAAGTCAGCACCCTCTAGCCCTGAGGGCCATCATGGGTGAAAATGCCAGCTAGGGTCCCACAGAAGGGCCAAATTATGACTATGCTCCAGGAGCCATGGTCTACCCACCAACCTTACAAGCAGACATCCATTTCCCCCAGTGCTTGGTCTAAGCAAGTCGTGGGCCTCCTTGCCGGTAACTGATTCAAGAGTGAGCATGTGACCCAGCTCTGGCCAGTAAGGTAACAGGACCAGGAGAGTCCACAGTGGCTTCTGGAAAAGGTTTCCTCCAGTTTTTGCTCTTGTTTTTTCCAGAGACATGGTCTTGCTCTGACACTCAGGCTGGAGTGCAGTGGCACAAGCATAGCTCATTACAGCCTTGATCTCCTGGGCTCACATGATCCTCTCATCCCAGCCTCCCAAGTAGCTAAGACGGCAGGCGTGCATCACCGCCCCCAGCTAATTTTTTAAATGCTTTTACAGAGACAGGATCCCACAATGTTGCCCAAACAGGTCTCAAACTCCTGGGCTCAAGCGACCCTCCCGCCTCAGCCTTCCAAAGCGCTGAGATTACGGGCGTGAGCTATTGCACCAGGCCTTGTTTCCTCCATTCTAACAGGGGTCATGGGAAGAAAGAGTCTTCCTCCTCTGGAGTTGCCATATTGCAGTGTGACACTGGGACCTGCTGCCCCCATCTTGGCACCATCCTGAGGGTGGAACCAACAAAAAGGAGGGCAGGCCAGAGAAGAAGGTCAAGTCCTTGGAGACATCGTTTAGCTGATGAATCAAACAACCCCCAACCTGTCTCCTCTCTGGATATTAACATTAGGGGGACAAGTCTATTGTTTAGAAATGCCCCCAAAGGCATTGTCACTGCACCAGCCACCTGGAGGGCTGGGGTGTATTTGGAGGGGAAGGCTGCTCTTCCCCTGCCAGGGACTCCAGGCTTCTCCTTTGGATGAGGAAACGGCTGAGACCTGCAAACAGACATGCCCAAGGCGGCTCGGTGGGGAACAGGCCTGAATCAGTGGTAGCCCCTCGTGGCCTGCGGCCTTCCACTCCGAGACTGAGCTTTGATGGCGGGGCCTCAGAGTTCCCCAGATCAAGGCAGCGCTTAGTCCTGCTGAGCAAGGACAGGTCGGCGCCGGGACTTTGTTGAGTTTTGTGCTGAAATGGTGTCCTTGAAGGAAATGTCAGAGTCCCCCAAGCTGTAATCAGGGCAGCAGCAGATGGCACGTACTTCCAAGATTGATTTTTCTCAGATTGAAAAGAACTCGTCCAGCTGGACGCGGTGGCTCATGCCGGTAATCCTAGCACTTTGGGAGGCAGAAGCAAGAGGATTGCCTGAGTCCAGGGCCTTGAGACCCACCTGGGCAACTTGGTGAGACCTCATCTCTGTAATCAGAAAAATTAGCCAGGCATGATGGCACGCACCTATAGTTCCAGCTACTTGGGAGGCTGAGGCAGAAGGATCGCCTGAGCCCAGCAGGTCGAGGTTTCAGTGGCTGTGAGCGAGCCACTGCACTCCAGGGTGACAGAGTAAGACTACAACTCAAAAAAAAAAAGAAAAGAAAAAGAAATTGTCCAAAGTTCCTTCCCAGGCCAACAAGACAGGGAGACAGCCGAGGCAGAAGGTGAGGAAGCCCCTCCCCACCTGGCCTCCTTCCTCCACCCTTGGGACGTATAGGCTGCAGGGGTCTGGAACAGGCCTGCGGACATTCATTGCTTCAATTCCAGGACTGCCTGGAAAAGAGCAGTTCTGCCTTGGACGCTGGAGTTCTGTCCAGCAAGCTCCTGCCCTGAGAAAGCCTCCACTGGGAACCTCCTGCCTGTGTCCAGGCCTTTGTATGTGCTGTCCCCTTGGCAGGTTGCCTGTCTTCCCCTTGCCCACCTGGAAGACCCTCCTGAGCCTCAAAGATGTGGAGATTCATTCATCTCATGAAGAGTTACTGAGCCCCCAACTGTGTCAGGTGTTAATCTAGGTAAGGGAGAGTCAGCAGTGAATAAAGCCCTGAAGAGTGTAGAAAGAAAAACAAATGAATGAACACACAGTATAATCTCAGGTGGCTGGAAGTGCTGGAACAAATCCAACTCCGAAAAGGAGGGAGAGCGACAGGTGATTGCTAGAGAGGGGGCCACAGAAGGCTTCTCCAGAAGAGGTGAAACCGGAACATGAGCACCAGGAAGGAAACCTTGAAGGACGCCGGGAGCCAGCATGCAAATATTTGGAGATGAACATTCTGGACAGAGAGAATAGGTCTCAAGACTAAGCAAGGCTCGAGAACTGGCAAGAGGCTGGCATCGCTGGAAAGGGACCTGGAGGGGAGACGCGTCGGGATGAAGCAACGAGGCGGCTGGAGGTCAGATTCTGGGCTGCTGCAAGCCGCCAGGCACGCAGCTGCTGCTTGGGCGAGACAAGGGCCTTTGGGTGTGAGCAGGAGCATACGTCTGACTCGGGTTGGAGCCACTGCCTGCTGCAGCCACACATGCTCTGGCACGTAGTGGGTGCTCAATAAACGGTGGTGGTCGTCACCATATATCAGCCTCACCACCGGACCCGAACTTGCTGAGGGCAGCAGCCAGAGCAGCCGAGCCCACCACAGAGGTGCTGAGATGAACAAACAAATGACCAGGCGTGAACGGGTTGGGCAAGCACGGCTGGGTGCTGAGGACGAGGCTCACGCCCCAGAGGGCTGGCGGGCCATGCAGTTGCTGCGGAGCCTAGCGCAGGGCCACCGTCTCGGAAGGGCATGCTGGGGCTGCAGGGGCCAGAGTGTACCCGCAAGCCACAGGATTCACTGCCTTCCAGGACCATCAGGAGGATGCTTAGCGGCTTGCCCTGACTCCCCGGGAGCATCGGGAACAGGCATTTGGCACAACAGACACCTGGAGGGTGCAGCCCAGCCAGACACTGGTGCCCAAATTCTGGTTTTAGGCTGGACTTGGGAGATGGCAGAGATTTTTGTGGGCTGGGGCAATCACGGAGGGCTTCCTGGAAGAGCTGCGAACTGGATGGATAAATAAGGCTCAGTTAGAGACACCAGCAATCTGGGATTGCAGACACTTCTCCCTTTGCCTCTTGCGAGGTTACCCCACCTCTGAACCACTTCTGATACCCCATCCTACTATCCACAGGATAATGCCTTAGGCTTGGCATTCCGAGCTCCTGTTTTCGGAAAGTGGCCTCTCCAGCTGCTGCTGTAGCCTCAATCTACCCATTCAGCCTTGCCTCTCCCAAGCAGCCACGCCCAGGGAACATGCTGTGCCCTAAACACGCTGTCAGTATTCTGCCCCAGGGCCTTTGCTCATGCTGTTTGCGCTGCCAGGATTCCCTTCTCTAGCCCCACCTCCTAAACTCCTGCCCATTGCTCAGAGCCCAGCTCCAGGGTCCCAACTTCAGAGGCAGCTCCACCTTCGTCACGTGCACGTGGGGCGAGCTGCATGCCAAGCTGGACGTAGCTGGGTGGCGTATCCTTGGGGTGGCCTCCTGTCCTGGCCTAAGTGTTTGTGGTGACCCTTCCACTCCCAGATGTGACCCAGCTGGACAACAAGCCACACGGTCCCCCTTTGCCACCCCACTCTACGCCCAGCAGAGACCCCATGGGCAGGAGCCATGCCTCCTTGTTCCTCATGCTGTCAGAGCCTAGCACAGTACTCTGGCATCGTCATTCACACACGCCAGCCGCTACTGAGATGCTGGACACTAAGCCACGTGGGCAAAGCAGTAGGCGGGTGAGTCCCTGTTCTCCTGAAACATATCAAAGGGGGAAGAAAGAAGACAAAACCATTTCAGAGTGACACGCGATGCGACGTGGAGAAAGCCACCCCGGGAAGGGAGACGAGGGGGAGGGGGAGGATCGCCACAGCCAGGCTGAGCAGGGAGGCCTCCGAAGGAGGAGACCCGGAACCAGAGGAACCGAGGGAGCCAGAGATGAAGACTCCGCAGGAGGAGCCCTCCAGAGAGGGAAAGCAGGCGCTGGAGCCCTGAGGCTGGAGCATGCTTGCTGTGTCGAGAGCAGCAGAGGCTGGTTGGGGCGAGAGCAAGGGGGTGGCTGAGATGCCACGGGGACCAGAAAATGTGGGGCTCCCACAGCAAGGAATGGGGTTCGCTTTCTCTTTTAAACAACGGACGGAGGAAGGAACATGATCTAAGTTGTTTTCTCCCCAGACGCAAAGGTTTTTGTTTTCTCGTCAGGCCTACAGATGACAGAAGTGCCACCACCCTTTCCGACAGACAACACCGCCTCCGAAATGCCTCTCTCTTCGGAAGCAGTGAGATCAGTTATGGCAATGTCAATTTCAGCATGGCTGCCAGGGCATGGAATCAAGGCCACAGAGTTACAGATTTCTTTCTGGAGGCTATCCTTCCAGAACGTGGCAACAACTTACAGTCTTAAGTCCCACAAAACCACCTCGTTCAAACTCTACTCAGTACGGGGCTACAGTCACAGGCCACAACTGAACAACAATCATGAACAGTCACGTGAGTTTCTGAGTGGCATAGAAAAATTACCTTGGCAGTCTCCTAAATGTTCTCAGCTGCAGCAACAAGCAGGCCTGTACGGCTCAATTTCCCAAGTGGGCTGAAACAGAGGGGACCCATGAAAAGCATACAGCATTAATCTTACACACACAAGATCAGCCCGAGAGAGAAAGCCTTTAAACTGCAGTGTTCTGTTGTTCTCCTAATGTACAGACCATGTTGGCGAATCCAAACGATCAGTAAGAATCAGTCTCTCCACCTCCCTCGGCCTGCCTGCTGCCCTCCCCTGCCACAAGCACCTCCCTGTTATTTAGGGATCAGCCTGCCTCAGTCCTGGGAGGAGAAGACAAGGCCTTCCGAGGGAAGGGGCCTGGATATGGCCGCCACCCCCTGCCCCTAAATGAAACGGAGACAGCTCCGAGAAAGGGGATGGGGCAGCTCAGCTCGTTGGGACCTGGTGAAGGGGCCAATGTGAGTCTAAAAGACCAAAGCATCAAATGAAACGAGTGAGTGTCCCTGCCCCTGGGGGACTTCCTGGTCTCTGTCCAGCAGCCTTGCACTGCTCCCTCTTGAAGAGTCTAGGCCCTGCTAAGGGGCGTGGGGCAGGAGAGCAGAGTGGACAAGGGGAACTCTGGCAGTCAACAGGACAAGCTCTCGGAAACAGGCGAGAGAGGCAGACTCAACAAGAAAGGCTGTCTCCTTAGCTGCTGCTTTTAAAGAAAACGTGATGTGAAATCTGGGCAAGGCCCCATGACCAGAAGCCCCCTCCCCAACACCCACACTTGGCATCCTAAAAACAGGTGGAGGTGGGGAGCTGGCAGAACACCTGGATTCAGTGGGGTCCAGCAACCAGGGCTCAGGAAGGTGAGTCCCTGCCTCGAGCACATGCCCAGCTGTGCCAGCCTGGCAGAGTTCCTGGGGAGTAGGGGCCCCCTGTGCACTGGCAGGTGGCCTACCTGGGCCCACAGGCAGGCCTCGAGTCCCTGTAGGGAACAGGCTGATGGTGGCCTGGACAAAGCCATCAAAAAGGTGATGGCAGCCGGGCTTGGTGGCTCAGCCTGTAATCCCGCGCTTTGGGAGGCCGAGGTGAGTGAATTGCCTGAGTTCGCGGGTTCGAGACCCGCCTGGGCAACTTGGCGAGACCTCATCTCTCTAATAAATCAAAAAAATTAGTCAGGCATGATAACGCGTGCCTGTAGTTCCAGCTACTTGGAAGGCTGAGGCGGAAGGATCGCCGGAGCCC
>NW_007079706.1:137030-138433 GCF_000164805.1 Carlito syrichta | reverse complement strand
AAAAAAAAAAAAAAAAAGGGTGATGGCCATGCACTGGTGGGACAAAGCACAGATCTTCATGAGCCAATAGCAGGCTGTGTTGTGGGGCCCTCATGGGACAGGAAGAACACTGTGATCACAAGAGCACTAGCACCGTTTCATGCCCGTGACCTCACCCGTGCCCAGCTGGTTCCTGTTCTGCCAGATGTCCAGCAGTCCACTTGGTGGAAGCCTAGCCTGTGGTCCTGAGGACATGGAATGTTCATGTCTGGTTGGCAGCAGCACCAAATGCACCCACTTAATCTTGGGTGACAAGACTCAGCTTGCCACAGCCAGCATGGATATGATGCCCAGGATGTCATGGCCTCGAGCAGTGGGCCTCAAAGAGGCACTGGATCTCCCAGTGATGACTTGTGAGTGCCTGTGTCAAAAATGGGTGGAAAGCTGGGCGCAATGGCTCACACCTGTGATCCCAACACTTTGGGAGGCCAAGGCAGGAAGACTGCTTGAACCCAGGAGTTCGAGACCAGCCTGTGCAACACAGTGGGACCTTGTCTCTACAAAAAAAAATAAAAATAAAAAATTAGCCAGGTGTGGCAGTATGTGCCTGTAGTACTAGGTACTTAGGAGGCTGAGGTGGAAGGATCACCTGAGCCCAGGAGGTCGAGACTATGATAAGATATGAACATGTCATTGCACTCTGGCCTGGACAACAGAGTAATACCCCAACTCGAAAGAAAGAGAGAGAGAGAGAGAGAGAGAGAAGGAAAGAAAGAAAAAGAAAGAAGAAAGAAAAAACAAAGAGGGGTGGGAAGGCCACAGTCACAGATAGGGCCAGGCCATAAAGATGATGGCAGATCACAGCGCCAGGGTTGAGTGCTTACTGTAGGTGCAGTGGCACGTGACCGTCTCATGGTGTCGACACAGAACAGCACGAAGGCCACACGGAAACAGTGGTGCTTGGTCCTGGAGGCCAGAGTCTTGGAACCCAGTCCTGCCGGAGCCAGAGTGCCCAGAACAGAAAGGAGGCGGTGAAGCGCCTGCTGCTGGCCTGAGCCCGGGCCCCCAGGAGGCAGGAATCCTAGGGCCGCTCCACCTGCCAGGGCAGAACTTAGCCAGACTGGAGCCCGTGGGGCCTCGAAGGGGCCTCCGAGAGCTGCCGTGGTAGGCCCGGCTCGGCCCTGCAGGGCCTGTCCCCAGCGGGTAGTGCTGCAGAGGTTGGGCCAAAAGTCGCCTTTAATAATCTGTGCGAGTCTGCCGGCCTCCGGCAGGCTGTGCTGGGAAAACCCGGACGGTGTGCTGGTTCCCGCGCAGCAGCGCCGCTCGGCCGGAGGCTCTGCACGTGTCCGCCCCAGCACCTCGTTCCGGAAGTAGGAGCGGGCGCACAGCGGAACCGACCTCGCAACCGGCCCGGGAGGGCCCGA
>NW_007079706.1:121966-136586 GCF_000164805.1 Carlito syrichta | reverse complement strand
CGCGTGGGGGCCGCCGTGGGACGCCCGCAGCTTTCCGAAGCGGAAAGTCCACTCAGGCACGCGCAGAGGGCCGAGAGGTGTCCCTTACCCTGACCGCCTGGGCGCAAGCCGGAGGCCGCGGATGCTGGAGTCTCACGCGGGCAAAATCAGGAGGCTGAGCGCAAGGAGCTGGGGCAAGCGGGTCTTAACGCCGCAGCGGGGAGCAAGCGGACTTCGACCTGGTTCCCAACGGGAGCTGCGTCTTCCCGGGCTGGTTGACCGAAATCAGGCGAGCCTGGCTTCACCTTGTCCCGGGCCCAAAGGCGATCCCTCGCTCAGTTCCCCCACTCCGCAAAGGTGGAAAGTCTGGACTCCAGTAGGCTCGAGCTGGGGTGGACTAGCCCTCGCAGTACTCGACCTTGCAAATCTCTTCCTGAGGTCTCAGCTCCCAAACTGGCCCATGGAAGTCAGGACACATCATACCACCACCTCTGCCTGTCCTTGTCCCCTCCTCCAGAAAACCTTCACGGTCTCCTCCCTCATCTGAGACCCCACACACCCCCAGAGAGCAAGGTGGACTCCTTGGGGTCCCAGACCCACTGGAGTGGAGAGTGAACATCCACCAGTGGAAGACGAGATGAAGGCCTGCCCGCGGTCTGTGTGCGCCAACCTTGCCAATGCCCCAGGGCTCCTGGGCTGGACTGGAGTGACTGGCACTGCTTGGGTCTAGATGGCAGCTCCAGATCACAGGAAAGCAAGTTTAGTCTGACTTGATGGGAGGGTCTCAGCACAAGAGGGGGCCCAGGTGCAGTGACCACCTTCATTAGAGGCTGGCCACTCAATACCAGGGGAAGCCATGCCAGCCTCTCAGCAGTTTGTCTGAACCCAAAGGGTAAGGCCAGATCCCAGTTGGCACCAGCTGTGCTGTCCACTCATCCTACAGCACCTACTCCAAACTTGCTATGAGAAATGACTCCTCCCCTTGTCTCAGCTCTGCTGTCACTGGCTTATGGTGATTGGTTTTGAGATGCCACAGAATCCCTTCAAGATCAGTTGAGCAGGGTGCTTACCAGGGCATCTGTGCATCGTCTCCTGAGAGCCTGGAAAGGGTTGCTTTTTCCTGGTTGGCACTGTGTGAGGACAGGTCTGGAATCACTGCAATTTCTACTCCTACACAAAGGATGAAGTCACAACTGCTCGAGACAGAGCAGACAGAAAGAGGAAGGCTGCAGACAGGTGGAATGGTGTGGACAACCATGTTTGAGCCACTGGGATCAAACCTATCCTAAAGACTGCTCCACATCTGGCATTCTCAGTTACATACAATTTCATTGTTTAAAGCCTTTTTGTTTTTTACTTTTTTTGTAGTGATGGAGTCTCGCTATGTTGCCTAGGCTGGTCTTGAACTCTTGGGCTTAAGCAGTCCTCTTGCCTCAGCCTCCCAAAGTGCTGGGATTACAGGCATGAGCCATAGAGCCTAGCTGTTTAAAGACAATTTGATTTGGGTTTTCTGACCCTTGCATCCAAGATGATTAGCTGATAGAATGATGTCACTTACCTCAAAGACATCCAAATAAGAAATTTCAAATTACAAAGCTTGTAGGTGCTACTGAGAGTGGTAGGTGTCTGAAGTCTAGTTCTCTCCAGTCCTAGGCTTTCTCCAACCCTTTCCCGTTAAGACAGTTCACAACTCCCAAACACATCATTCAGAAGTTTTTAATAAACAACTTCATTATAAAAACCTTTTTTTGAAAATGTAATTCTGTAAAACATTGAAAAATCTACTTTAACAAAGATATGCCCTGTGCATTTTCTAATGGCACTTATATTTTACAATTAAAAACCTTGTTTTATATAAAGCCAAAAATACTCCAAGAGGTTATTCACTGTGTTTACAAAGTGCTAGAAGATTTTTGTCTTGTATTTTTCTCTCTTTAAATAATCTGGCGTTACAAAAGAGTGGCTCCACAACCTTGACCGCTGGTAGGGAGGGAAGAGCATGAGAGGTGGTGTTTCAGGAGTTCTAGTGCCAAATATGCAGAGATGGAGAGGTGTGTACAGGAGAATCAGCTCAGGAAGTTAGCCGACACACGAAGAAACTGAACTGGATTTGTTCCAAACCCTCCGTGGAGGCACTAGATTATTATGGTGAACACCTCTTTCCCTCGCCACAGACCCTACTCTCCAGTGGTAAAGGTCACGGCCAATTCCTTCCACAGCAGGTTCAGAGCTCCAGGAGAGGCCAGGGTGAGGTCCCAGAGGAATCTGGACTTTTCTGGCCAACACCTGCCTAAGGCAAAGTTTCTTATTACATAAATATCCTTGTTAAAAAGCAAAATATTGATCCTGTACAATATAACCTGTTAAAAAAAAATCGTGCAGGTCCTAGATAAGAGGGGAGATGGACAGAAGGTAGAGAAACAGCTACCAAAAGGGGGGGGGGGATTTAAAGGGCCACTAGGAAGAGTCCAGGGCAGGGGGAGAATTCCAACTTAGGACAATATCTACGAGCAAAAAAGTAATCACACCTGCCTCCTGGATTTCCATGAACACAACGCCATTTGTAAAAGGTTGGGGAGGGGAGGAACTTATTGGTGATCCTTTGCCTACCTCCCACCTCTAAGATGGTGCAGAGACCATCTGAGCTGACACCTGGGCATGTCATCCCCTTGTTCCCAGGACTGCTACTCAGCCCCGAGGAACTCCTGTGCAGGGTGGGAGGGCCCTGCCCCTATTCGGGACAGCTCATTGCTGACAGAAGCTGGAGGTTGGGGGGGGGGAGGATACCACCCCTTTTTCTGGTATCTGATTGGTTTTTGCCACATGCCATGGCTTCTGTCCTGGCAGATGCCCCTCAGCCTCTCACAGCCTCAGTAAACATGCTAAAGTGAGTTTGGGTATTGAGTATAGGATAAAGCTATTCTTATCCTTTGAACAACCAGGTTAGTAAGGCTTTTATTTTTTTTCCTTTCAGATTTTGGGAAGGGAGGTTTAAGAATGGCTGGGTGACTATGGTCCAAAAAAAAGGTGAAGGCAGATCATATTCCTCTGCACCAGCGAAGTTCACAGTCATAGGAAAATTCCCTGCGAGTGGTGAGGGCACTGACGGAAGAGGAGACACAGACGGATGGGAGGAGACAGAAGTATGGCAAGGCAAAGAAAAGAATGGGGAGGGGGCAAGGCCCCAGTTACAAGGGTTTAATGGTTACTTTTCTGGTCCTATGAGTTTCCCAGCATCACCTACAGGGAAACAGAATTCAAGGAAGGGGCAGAAGGCAGGCAGAGAGGACAGGACTCCTCCAACAGCCCAGGACTTTCTAGTCTGTGGCTAGAGGCTCGTCTGCCTCTGTAAACTGAGGATCAGAGAAGGTGGCAGGGAAGGGGAGCAGGACTGCTGGGTCTGTGATGAAGACCAGACAGGACAGGGAGAATGCAGCAGCGAGGCCCACTTGGATTCTCACGTGCCACTTCCTGAGTCCCAGTAACATGCACAGCATGCAGGGGGTGGCTGCGAACCAAGGTAGACATTTTAGAAATAAACCTGAATTAGTCCCTGGGACTCACTGAAACTAATTTTTAGAAGCAAATCACCTAGTTGATTCTAACCTTGCCAGACAATTTGATATCTGGTTATTTTTTCTTAAAGGTATCCCAAGCTACCCTGCCTAAGTCAAAACACGCTTACTCACTCCAAATTGCTTCCAACAATGGCTAGGGAGCTAAACGTTAAGGCTTTCACCTCAAGTACTGGCCTGGGTTGAAACAGAGGCCTGAGTCCTGGACCTGCTCAGTTCCTGATAGCAAACCAAAGTGAGTCTAGACAGAAGGGATGGGGAACAGACTGGCGGGAGGCTGAGGCAGTTCCCTGGTAGTTTGTCCTGAAACCCTAGTGGAGAAGCCAGCAGGAGGCACCCACTGAGAGAAGTGCCCCGAACTGCTGGCTGCATCTGTAGGAGTTAACAGTAGAGAGGTAGAAGTGTGTTTCTGAATCAGAGTGGAGGTCTCAAGGGTCCCACAGTGGAGGTCCCTGAGCTGCCCCCCTTTCACGAGTGGGAAGAGCAAGCCCATGAAGAACTGAGATGAAGCGAGGATGGGGTTCACCTGGTTCTGGGCAAGGGCTGGGCTGTCTGTAGCAGGGAGCCTACAAGCAGAAGAGAACACATCATTTGTTGCAAGAAACTTTGCTGGACATTAGGGGCAAAACCAAGGAGGGGCCACAAGAAAGTGGAAGTTCTTTGATAGAGAGCAGAGAAGCCTATGCACGGTGGCCCTGAGTCCCTGGGGACTGCAAAGTGGAAGAGACAGAAGGGACATCGGGGATAAGAAAAAATTTGGTTTGGGAGGCAACAATGTACCCCATAGATTAGGACTTAAGTATCTGCCCAGTCCTAAATTTCTGAAAACTCTTCTTCCAACAACTCCACAACTTCCTGGAAAAGGGACAGTCAGGAGACAAATGAGGGACTCGCATCCTCACCTCTGCTTCCACAGCAACCCAGAACCCAGAGTCCCTCCTTCCAATCTAGTAACAACAGCTCATGATGCTCAGAATGGGGATTAGGGGACGAGGGGGTGATGTGGGCATGCCTTTCATTTCTTCCCCTCTCCAGCTCAAATGGAGGATGAGGGGGTCATGATGTACTTGAAGAAAAACAGACTTGCAGGCCTGTGAGAAAACTGCTCCGGTCTTCTTGCCGGTTTCCTGTGCATACTGCCGAGGAAGGCAGGAACAGACGCAGTCATGGAAGATGGCAGAGACTGAAGCAGTCCAAAGTCAGTTTATTTCCCCACAGGGGAAAAATGTGACCTCAAGTGAAGAGAAGTCAGCAAGACCCGACTCCGCCTTGTAAACAGGACTCCAGTTAACACCAGGTACCAAGTGATTCAGGCTGGTGCCAACTGAAATGGACTGGTGGGAATGGATTCACGGTGTGTAAACAGTGTTCACTGCAATCATTCTAAGGCTAACAGCTTGGCAAGGGAGGTGAAATGGTGTGTCTGAGGCGACTGTGTAAACGGTACCGTTGCTGGACAACACTGACTGAAAACGGAGGTGCTGGACAGGAGGGGTGGGGCTGGTTGGGAAGAAGAGAGGCCCTCCTTCCTGCCTGTCAGCTGGAAGCAGGCACTGGAGACAAGCGACCTTCTGCAACAGGGCCTGGCCAACTGGCTGCTGTGTGGTCTGCAGGTGGGGACCAGAAGGCGGTCTTCTTGGGCAGTTTCTCTTGAGGTCATCCAAGGTGAAACCCTCTGTGTTTCCAAGAGGTCCCCCTTTTCCACAGAGAAGGAGGTTCTGACACTTTGGAGAGGAAGAGGGCTAAGCGTGGCTCCCGATTCAGATCAAAAACATGAAAGTAAAAATACCTGAAGTCCTATGGTATGAGATCTTTTCATGGGGTTGGAGCTCAGACTCCTCCCGGAATCAATCCTAGAGCCTGAACCCCCAAACGAAGTGCTCCATACAGACACTGGATTTTCTCTTTTTGAACCCAGCTCTGAAAGCTCAGCTGCCTTCACGGGGGACACGGACGGGGTGGGGCCTAAGGCTCTCCGCCAGAGCCAGAAGCTGAGCTGAGGCCTCTGTGGGGGCTATTGGAATGCTTGGTGGAAACGAGGCAGGGTGGTGCTACTCAGGCCAGAGGTGAAGACAGGGGGTAAGGAGTGCAGAGGCCCAAAGTTCAGCGGCCCCCCAGTGCCCGGGGAGTCTTGAGGCTGAGCCTGCAAGGTGGTAAGCAGAGGCTGGGCCTCAGCCTGGGAGTAGCCCATGACCAGGCCTCCTGCGGCCCCAGGTGGGTTGCATGGGGGCAGGTTGAGGGGCAGGAAGCCCAGCAAATGGGAGAAGTCCACGTTAGCAGCGCAGAGGGCCTCAGAGAGGTTGGTGGGGCTCTTGGCGAGCAGTGCTTCATCTAGGAGGGCCGCAGCTGCCGCCGGCTGAGGTGAGGCGGGCTGGGGTTCAGCGGATGAGAGAGACAGGCTTCCAGGAAGCTCCGCCAGAAAACTATCCACCTCCACTTTGGGCAATTTGTCGGGCAAGTATGAGGTAGATCCAAGCTGGTATTTTGGAGGGAGCTGAGCTGGGGAAGAAATGGGTGAGGATTCCAGGGGATAGCTCATACCCATGGGCAGTGTGTTGTGCACCAGGGAGTGTGGCACACCTGCACTGGGCATGGTAGGGATGTGGGCGCCATACATGCCCATGGGCAACATGCCAGGGAAGGCCTTGGCCCCCATCACGTCCCGCGAGGCCATGCAAAGCACAGGGCTCAGCTCTTCCTTCACACTGACTGTAGAGCTGCAGCTGAGTAGGCCTAACATGTCCACTGGCTCTGTCTTGATCTTGAGCAGCTCCTGTGAGTGGCTCTTCTTGACATGTCGTGTCAGGTGGTCCTTACGGCCGAACCGCTGGGCACAGTACTGGCATAGGAAGTCCTTACGGCCCGTGTGCACCACTAGGTGCCGCCGCACATCCTTACGAGTATAGAAGCGCCGGTCGCAGTGGTCACAGGGGTGCTTCTTCTCTTTGGCACCGCCTGCTACCCGGCGTGAGTGGGCTTTCAGGTGCTCTAGCAAGGCCTGAGTACTCTCAAAGGTCTGCAGGCACACCTTGCAGCTGAGGTCACCACTGCTGGCAGCATGCATGGCCAGGTGGCGCCGGTAGCCCAGCTTCGTATTGTAATTCTTACCACACTCGGAGCAATGCAGGGCCTCTTTGTTAGGGTCGTGGGTCTGCAGGTGGTTCCGCAGATGGTCCTTGCGATGAAACATCTTATCACAGTACATGCACTGGTGGGGTTTCTGGGCTGAGTGGGTGGCCATGTGCCTGGGGGTAGGAACGGGGAAGAGGAGAGAGAAAGCAGAAAGAGGGAGATCACAACAAGGGATGATTGGACAACCAAGATGTCCATTAAAAGGAAACTAGATACAAAAACTACGGTGAAGCCATGCAATAGAATACCATGTCAACTATATTCGATGGCCTTACCTACCTCAAAAATGACATGTGTACTGGTATTCTTTGCAGCACTGTTTGTAGTATCAAAAAAATCAGAAACAATCTGAACATTCAAGCTGTCAATAGGGAACTGGTTACATAAATTATAAGTCCATAAGATGACTCAACTTTTTAAAAAACAAGGCAGCTTTATACACATCTACAGGGAATAAACTCCTGAGAGACAGGAAGTGGAAAAAAGCAAGGAGGCAGAACAATGCAAGCAGAATAGTACTCTGTATGTGCAAAAAGGGGAAAATATATGCACACCTGCTTGTAGATGCTTAAAGTATTTCTTGCATATAAAAAAACTGATATCATTGGTTGCCTTTGGGGAAAAGAACTGAACAGCTTATAGATAGGTATAATGGAGAATTTTCACTGTATAACTTTTGGTACCTTTTGAATTTCTAATTATGTGAATGTATTTCCTTTTCAAAAAATGATACTTACATAATTTTAAATGATACAATAAAGGGAAAATGAACTATATCTACACTTCCTTATCTAGAACAAATTCCCAAGATATATACAGCTAAGTCAAAAGAAGGAAGTTCAATACAGTGCATGCAGTACAATCCCTTCTGAAAATAAAAAAAAGAAAGGAATACATGTTTGAATGTCTCAGGAAAGACACACAAGGAACTAACCACTCCGGCTGCCTTAGGGGAGGGGAACAGTGGCTCTGAGTGACGGACAATTCTTTTTTCATTGCACGCCCACTTGTACCGTTTGAATTGCTTGTCATGTCGATCAGTAGCACTTGAAGAAATGTCTAAATGGCATGGCACCTCAGTGTCCCTTAGCTTACCTGCTCCCACCTGGCTGGAAAGCAACTCAGTATACAGTGACGGAAATCCACAGCTCCATAGGCCATTCAGAGTCAACCCAGCACCCATCATCTGCCAGGCTCTGCACAAGCTGTCATGAACCTTGTTCTCCAGAGGAGGCTGAAGCATAGGGCAGCCCCACTCACCAGTCAGAAGTAGCAGGGGCTGGGTTTACACACAGACCTTCTGGAAACCTGGGTCCAGTCAGGTATCCACAGCACCCAGCAATCCTTTCCTGGGGGCTATCAAACATACCTCTTACCCCCATGCCTATATAGGTAACTAATAACTTCCTATGCCATAACTGACATGATCGTACATGAGAGGGAGGTGCTGAGCAATCCCCACTTTATTCCTCTAATGTTGCAGGTGAGGAAACTGAGGCCCAAAGAAGGCCTCTCTAACTCACTAAAAGCACACAATGAATTATAAGTGGAGTCAGGGCTCCTGCCTCCTGGACCAGGACCTTTCCTACAGCCTCCCATTGGCATGCAGTCCATCACTAAGAAAGTCTGAGAATATGGCCCTGACTGGAGTCCCTCGAAGATATAGGTGCATACAGAGAATCTGGCTACCACACTACCCTGTTGCCTATTTTAGTTCCTTCCTATCAACTGTTTCCAGACAAGGAACTGAGGCTTTCTGTGGTCGTCTTGTTCATGTATTTACTTGTTTACTGTCTATCCCCACTATTAAGACCATAAACTCAGGAAGGGTCAATACCCCACCTGTCTGACTCACTACTGTGTCCCTAGCACTGAGCACTGTGCCTGGTAAGTAGCAGGAGCTCAATAAATAACGTTGGACAGATGAATGGATGGCTGGATGACTGCATCAGGCGGATCTATCTCATTTGTAAAGGGCAAGTTCATGGTTCCTCTGATAGAAAGGCAAGGATAAAATCAAAATTGCTTTTGACCAGGTCCCCACCTCCTCAGCGAAGCTGCTCTGCCATATCTTACAGCAGAGCTTTCATGTTCTAGTCACTTTAAATAGAAATTCTTGGGCTTATAAGTTTCAAAAAAGCAGCCGACCCAGTAGGCACCAGGGAGACAGACATCATAATCTGAGCAGCATGCTGAATCAATAGAAGAGGCACTGCAGGAACTAAGAAGCTATAAGCTGTATGTCCCCACTCTGAGCCTTCACTTTAAAATGTGCAGACAGGACCAGAAGGTCTACTTTTCCTTCTAAAGTTCGAAGACTGATTCCTAACTTCTGGCTAAAATTCTGACCATCACCTGACAAGGGCGGGGAAAGGAGTATTAAAAAAAAAAGAAAGTTCAATCTAATTACTTCATGGCTGCCTGATATTTTACCCATCAGATTCTAGTGTCTGCATCAAGTGATCTGAATCATTTTTTTAAGTGACTTCAGTTTGGCATTCAGGGTACAATTGTGCAAAAAGTTAACCTCTGCTCTTCTGTCACAGATAAAGCCCCACTTTCAGCAGGGTCTCTCTGGCTTTGTCCTCTGGGAACCTCAGGGCAGGAAGAGATATGAGAGTATCACCTACCTATACAGCTTGTATTTGGAGGCAAAAGCCTTCCCACAGTGCAGCTGAGGGCAGCTATATGGTCTCTGCTCTGGTTGGGGGAGGCTGTGAGGCCTCAGCTTCTCCCCGTTTGAGAAGGGTGTCCCCGAAATTTCGCATTGGCACTTCACTTGACTCTCTGCCTCCCGGCCCCGAGGCCTGGGAACTAGTTTCCAGCCCACTTCCTCCTCCTGCTTTGCATCTTGAATCCAGGGGGGGACGCTGGTGAAAAATGTGGTCATGGCTAATGGCAAGGGGCCATGTTATTCAGCAAGTCTCCCATCCACTCCACACAGGCTCTCTGCTCCGCCACAGCCTTCAGCGCAGCCTTCAGAACACGGTCTCTTCACCTGAAACATCAGAACACTTGGTGTTAGGAGGCCCACACCAAGAGAACACGGGTTCTGGAGGTAGACAAGCCTGTTCCAAGTCAGCCTTCACTAAGAAGCTGTGTGACTTTCAGCCAATCATTTACTTCCCTTAGCTATTTCCTCATTTACAAGACAGGCATAATAATCCCTAAATCGAAAGGACATTTGAGGATCATATGAGACCATGGATATAAAGCATTCAGCAGAAGGCCGGGCACCCAGGAAATGCTTAGTAGTAACTATTATTACTAGTACCATCTAGGCTAATAAGATCCAAAAGCAAGGAACTAAAAGCCCTAAAACTTCAAACTTTCTTTTCTAAACCTCACTTTTACATCTTTTCACTAACCCTGGAGTCAGCAGTTCCTCCTTTTCCTTATTACCCTAGCACCTCCTCATCTACCACTTTCCACAATTCTCCTCCTCACAGAGGTGCTAAGGACCAATAAAATGTCCAAAAGGCAACAGAGAAGGAGAAGCCTTTACTTAAGAAATTAACGTCCTAGAGAGTCAGGCCCTGCGCCAGATGTGTTTCTTAGCAGCATATCAGCAACAGAGGGTTGTCTGAGAAGGCAGCAGCAGACTCCCAGCATTTTCCTGAAGCCAGTACTGGTCCTATCCTGACCTCCACCACTCTTCTGGGTCTCTGGATGTCAGGGCCCAGACCACAGCTCTTTAGCAAAGCCTGTCCAACACACCTAGGTACTGAGTGGTCCGTCCACAGGCCCTCAGAGTACACAGGTACACCACTACTATGAGCAGGTAACACACGTGTGTTGGAATTCAGTCTTCACCAGACTCTGATTCTTTGAAGGCTCATACTGTAACTCTTTCATCTCCATACACCTAACATCTAGAAAATGAATCTCAACTTTCTTTTAAAGAATTAAACTAGTCATTGAATGCAAATCAATTCTCAGTTCTGGTTTAAACTGGATTGGCAGCCCTTCCAAAAGTAGGGAGTCAAATCTTGAAGTCTGATTCTTTCTCCCTTTGAGTAGAAGCAGGTGGGGCCATAGTGCAAGGGTGACACAACTCCTTTCCTGACACCAACGCAGAGGAAGAGGATGGGAGTTACTGTACTGATTCTCAGAAGGGGACAACAGGTCCATATTCACACTCATAGCTTACCACAGATAACCAAACACAACACAACTTGCCACAACAAGGGACTCCCTTTGAAGAGATCATGCCAAAATGTGGTCATGAGGCTTTTCCATGTGAAGAGAGAAAAGGGGGTGTCTGGGGACCATCCACGAGAATCTGGGGAGAGCTCCAACTGCACGAACTAGCTGTGGGCCACAGAATGCTTGCTCAGCTCATTAGCACCTGCTGCTCACAGTGACCATTCATCCAACAGACTGGCCGTGAACGAGATGATGCGATCAGCGGGTTCGTGCCCCAGAGAGCTTTGCTCATCATTAACATGAGCTGCGTCCTGTTCAGGAACCATTCCTCTTGTTGAAGAACACTGCAATGTAATATGACGAACATTCCCCCCATCGTGAGTGGAGATTTGCCGAGGAAGATCTGCATAAAGACAGCTGCATTTTGCATGAGTCACACGCTGGGCAGGGGTAGACAGCACTAAAAACTAGTCCCACGTGAGCCTTCCAGTCATCGTGGCATCTTGGCTTGCTTCGCTATAAACCTCAAAGGTCTCTGACATGTAGCTTTCAGTGTTTGAGTCCCCTCCTCCTTCACAAGGGTGGAATTACCTGTTTGCTATGGCAGCGATTGCGATGCACCTTGGAATTGGGTAGAGTGAGCTCAAGAGTGCATGTTTATTTTGGAGAACTACTCCTACCTTCAAAGACAAATGCTGCTCCCCTTCATATCTGAAATCATGTACCTCTGCCGCTGGAAAGTTGGGAATGGCAGCCAGAGGAAAACAAGTCATATCACCCTGGCTGATGTGAGAGGGGAGCCTAGCCCTGGAAATTCCGCACAAACCCAGAGAGAGAACAGTATGTCCCCACCTCCCACACGTCCACCTCATCTATTCTCCTGAACAAGCACAAACAAGACTGAGCAGTTTAGTACGCTGTTTCTGAGTGAGTAATGGGCTTCTAGGAAAGAGGTTGGCGGTGAGGTTGTATGATAGAACCAGAGGAGAGCAGCAGCCATGTGCTTGTCTTGATCTGCATTTAATGGGGCTACAGTCTTTCCCCTGCACTTTTTAAAAGGTACAAGAAGTCCTTACCTACAGTCACCGGTGGGCTCTTAGATAACCAATGCTGCTAGTGTTACCTCAGGGACCTAGTCTGTCTCTCTCTGCCCTTCATCTGCAAACTCTTCTGATCCAGAAAGATTCCTGGATTTTTCTCACATAATGAGAAGACCTGTGCCTTCAGACACTCCTTCCTCAGCAAAACTGTGAAAGAATTCTACTTCTCTTTCAAAGCTGTTCTTCTGGTCTCACATTCTAACCTTAACAACTGAAGCTGACAGAACCTGTTTCCATAAAACAAACACAATCCCTCCCAGTTACTGGTATAACTCAGTATATTTTCAGCCTAAGATTCTTTCTGGTGCCTGATCTGAAAGGGAGATGAGATAGCACAGAAAGGACCTTGGACTTGCTATCAGAAGGACTGCCGCTTACTGGAGAGGAAACCATGGGCAGGTTACTTTATTTCTCTGAATCTCAGTCTCCTCAAGATTTGTTTTCCTTACCTACAAGATTCTTATGGAGGACTAAGTGAAACAGTACCCATGAAGAGTCTGACAAAATGTGTCTAAGTCGTTTTGACCTCTTTTCTGCGTGAGGCCCGAGTAGTACTTCTTTTTTTCCCCTTTAATGTTACTTCTCAGACTCAGAGTGAGTTTCCTTCCTTTCCCAACATCTCCCCCAGAATGTAGCCTTCCCCTTTCCCCTTACAACGAACCCTCAGAACACCCCTTCTGACCAGCCCTCCAGCACCATCTTCTGGGCCAGAGTTCTTTCTTGCCCAGAGAGCTACATTATTCTGCTATTGATAAGGCTCCATAACCCAAACAGGAATGCTCACTAAGAACTCTGAAATGGAGACAGTGCTCCCTACTGTCTGTTCTCTGTTGTGTGCCATGACGCCTGCTGCCCTCTGATGAAACTATAGTTTTTATGGTATTACATCATCTCTATAGAAACTGCGTTCTTTCTCCATTATTAGCCCATTTCCTCATCTGTAAAGCTAAAAATACTGACCTCACAGGCTTCTTATAAGGATTATTTTAGTTAGGTATACAAACAGCCCAGCACAGGGCTTGACCTGCTGAAAGTGCCCAACAATTGTATCCAGTTGCAAGTTCCCACCTTCTGCTGCCACAAATTCTCCCAAATCCCCCTCAAAAAACGGTTGCGAGATAGCACTCCTGCAGCAAGGAAAGGGTTAATCTCTGAGTATTCTTAACTAAAGAGACCCACAGAGGATTAACAGCTCCACTTCAGTGACTACCCTAAAATAGCTTTTATCCCTCCTGCCCAAGAGCTACTTGGGGATCTGAAGAACTCAATTCAACACCTGCCGGAGGAAATACACCCGGGAATGTTCCTTGGGGTAGAATTCTTCCCTTAAGCAGAACCCAAAATAGCAACTGGGAAATTATAAATAAACTTAGAGAAAAAAAACTGATCCTGACCTGGGCACCAGAAACAAATCCAAAAGACATACTGGTTGGCTGGAAAATAGTGAGAAGTAAAGGGGAGGGGAACGAGAATGCTACCTCCCCCCCAACACACACTCCAGAGTGGTGGGAGAATTAAATTACAGGGAGGCTGGAGTCTCAATGCCTTGCATCATTCCAAGAAACATCCAACTGGATTAGCGGGCTGGATCTGCTCTCAGGCTGCTAGTTCTCTGGGTACAGAGGGGCCCTCTTTGGACTCCCTTGGAGTCACTATTAACTCTGATTTCTACAGCTTCCCACTCCTGGGGAGGCCTGGAACAAATGGCTGCAACTCACCACAGCCCTATTGTCAAGGGAATGAAGCCTGATTGGAACCCCCACCCCCCAATCTGGTGGCCTCACCTTAGGAGGGAAGGGTTGGAAACCCAAAGCCAGACTCTATCGCAGTCCCAGGCTGACAGGTGGAAAAACACACAAGCAGGAGCCAGGCCACACTCGCAGGTAAAACCACCAATTTCCCCACACAGGTGACCCCTTCTCCTCCATCTTACAGGGTCCTTTCTCCCACAAAGGCATGCCACAGTGTGGGACTGGATTTGCAGGAAACAGCCTGGCCAGCTTTTAGGTCACGCCACTGTGTAGTGGGAAAGGTTAAATTCCCCTGGGCCTGGGAGAGATGGGAGTGGATGGGTGCGGGGGGAAGAAGGAATTGTAGGGAGAAGTCTGCAGGGGGTCTCAAGGACAGGAAGAGCAATTGGTAAGGAACCAAGAGCAAGTTAGCTGGGTCTCTAAGGGGCCCTCAAGAGAAAGAGATGGGGGGTTCTTAGGACTGCAGGGCTCTGAGGGGTAAAGATAGAAGGGAATTCTCTAAATTCCTGAGTGTCTCAAATGGGTGACCAGATGGAGGTGTCTCAAGTTGGGGAGTGTGGTCACTGGGTAGAGACCTCCAAGTAGAGCTTATTCGGATTCTCCAGACCCGGGTACTGGAGGGAAGCCTCCAAGGCACTTATGTAAGGCTGGAAATGAAACGGGTTAGAGCGGACTATCTGAGCGAGAAAGAGGGGTTATGTGGGCCTGGGTAGGCGTGTCCGAGGGAGGGAGCAGGTGCAGCTTATCTGCGTCCCCCAGACCCGGGTCCCCGGTAGGGTCGGCCGCGCGTTATCTGGGTCTCCAGGGAGCCCGGGGTGGGGCATAGGGGACCCTCAGGACTGCGTCTCCTGGTCTCGGAGGGGAGTTCAGTGGGGCTCCTTCGGGTCCCCCAGACACAGGTATCTGGGCCGGGGAGAGTTTTCGCCACCCTGGGCCT
>NW_007079706.1:103155-121444 GCF_000164805.1 Carlito syrichta | reverse complement strand
CGTCCTTGCGCCGCGGCGCGCTCGAGCTCTGGGGCCGATATGGGCGCCGCCGCGTGGGCGCTGCCGCCCCTGCCGCCGTGTGTGTCTCTCCTGCTGCTGCTCCTGCCGCTCCCGGGGCTGCCCGCAGGCTCCTGGGACCCGGCCGGTTACCTGCTCTACTGTCCCTGTATGGGTAAGGCCTCCTGGGCCCTCTGCTCAGTGGAGAAACTGAGGCCGGGAGAGGAGCAGCTACTCCTCTGAGGCGCCCAGAGACATCCTGACAGGTCCGGGAGAGAACTCCAGAGCAGGGCAGGCCTGTTCTTCACCTCTCTGCCCTCGTTGCAAGGGCACAGCGGGGTCCCCATGTCCAGTCTTCCATTTGACAGATGAGAAAACTGAGGCTGGGAGAGGTTATGGATCTTGCTCGGAGTCTAAGCCAGACCGGAGTCCAGTAAATGGAGTCGGTGGGGCAGCACCTGATGTCACGGACCCACGCTAGCTCCTGGCGATTCTTCATTCATTCAGCAAATATTTATGGGACGCCTGTACTGTGCCAGGCCCTGGTCTCCGTGCCGGGACAGGGCAGTGAGTAAGACAGACTAATCCCACGCCCTTGTAGAACTTCATTTTAGTTGGGGAAGACACGCAACCAGGGATAAACATAAAACAGAAGTTCTTAGAAGATAATGAGTGCTAGTAAGGGGGAATCGCAGGGCCATTTGAGGGGTCCGCTTTAGGTGGAGTGTGGTACAGCATTGCAAAAGTGGATCATCACGCTTTTTAACCCCTCCAGCGGCTTCCCCACTCCTGACCTTGGCCTTCAGGGCCTTGATGATTGGACTCCACAAAGTCATCGCCACACTCCCTTCTCTGATCGTCCAACTGCAGCCACACTTAATCTCCTTCTGTTCCTCACACATCCTTCGTCCTCCAACCTGTGCTGTCCTATGTACTGTTGTTCCCCACGCCTGGAGCCTCTTCCCCTCACTTCCTGACCAACTGCTTCCCATTCTTCGAGTCTCAGCTTAAATGTCACCAGAAAGGACTTCATTGACCTCTACCCAAGTCATCTCATATTCCTGCTAACCAAACGTTTCCATTTCCTTGTACAATTATCAGAATGTATCCTTATGTGTTTGTCTACATGTTTAGTGTTGTCCCAGCTGGTCTATGAGCATCTTGTCCTTGCTCACTCCTGCATCCCAGCACCTAGCACGGAGCCTGGCATGCTGTGGCTTCTCAATAATGTTTGTGGAGTGAAAGACTGGATGCCATAGTGGAATTAACAAAAATAATCAGATAGAGTCCTTGCCCTGAGGCATTCACGGGCTGAGGAAACAGCCTGTGCAAAGGCCAGAACGTGAAAAAAGACATTTGAGGAAAAGGAAGAACTTAAGAAACACATATCCAATGTAGCAGGCAGAGGAGGGAGAGCGAGTCTGGCAGGGGGTTGGCAAAGGATCCCAGGGTATGAGGCATTGGCGTCACCTCTTCCTGTGCAGGTGAATGGGGATAGAGGTAGAAGGGCACTCCTGGCTGAGGGACTAGCAAGATCAAAGGCATGGGGAAGAGGTGGGACTGGGGAGCATGTTGGAGAAACAGCAAGGAGCCTGGAGTGGCCAATGTGATTAGAGCAGGGGCTGAAGAGCCCAGGAGTCCTGACTTGATCCCATGCTGCCAGCTCCTGCAGCTCTCCTCGGGGTCCTGGCCATCCCCACACCTGGCTCCACATCCTTTCTGAGCCCGGCATGCCCCACGCCCTCGATGCCCCAGGCCTCACCTCACCCGCAGTGTCCCCTTTCTAGGGCGCTTCGGCAACCAGGCTGACCACTTCTTGGGTTCTCTGGCATTTGCAAAGCTGCTAAACCGCACCTTGGCTATACCTCCCTGGATCGAGTACCAGCATCACAAACCTCCCTTCACCAATGTGAGTACTTCCCACTGGCCTTTGCCTTTGCCCACACTTTCCCAGTCCTGCTTTCTTCTGCTTAACCCCCAAGTCCTGCTGGGGGCTTTGCTTCCTACTCTGCTGAGCTCACCCTACTCCCACCCTGAACTGTTTTCTCTGGAATAACAATGTTCTGAGCGCTGCATGAAGACTCTCTCATTTCACCCTCACCACATCCCTATGAGGAAGCCGAGGCTTACAGAGGTCAGGTCACTTCCCAAGATCACACAGCTTGTGACGAGCAGAGCTGGAATTCAAGCCATGTCTGTCCAACTCCAGAGCCTGTGACCTGAACGTCAAGCCTCCATTTCCAGCCCTGACTGGTCCTACCCTCTATGCATTCCATTGGCCAACTGGTAAAGGATGCTATGATCACTTTTAAAGGAGAAATGGAAGCAACAGTTAGGTAATAAGGTCTCCGAGGTACAGCCCAGGCAGTCTGGCTCCAGGGCCACCCTCTTCCCATTGATGGGGCTCCTTGGTCCTGGTGGTGCTCATCGTCCTCTGGGTCCTTGCTTATTCTTTGTGTTCTCCAATGACCCCATGTCTGTCTTTGTTCGCATTGTATCTCCAGGGGCCTGGCAGTAGGAGCTTCATTAATATTTGATGGATCAATCTAATAAGTCTTGAATAGACATCAGAAATTATACTTAGTGTGTACAAAACACTTTATTTCCTTCTCACAACCTTTTCTCTGCATATGTTTTACTTTTTCCTTTCCATGCTGATATTTAGAGAAGCTGTTGACAGAGGTTAAAAGCCAGAGTACCTGAGGCACCCTGACTTGGTCACTTACTAGTTGTGTGGCCTTGGCAGTGTACTAAACCTCTTTGTGCCTCAGTTTCCTCAGCTTTAGGATAGGCTGGCAATGATTATTGCCGCCTCTTGTGGTGAGGATTGAATGAGGTAGTGATGGTAACATTCCTTGAACATCGCTGTTTGCCTCCCCCTTAGAACCAGCTGAGCTCATCAGTGTGAAGAGCGCAGGACACAGGAATCCCTCAGTACCTGAGAGCTGTTGCTGTTCAGACCGTTTACACTCACCATTCAGGCTTGGTTGCCCTGTGTCTTATTGCCTGCTAAACCAGTCGTCTTTCTGAGTCTTCATTCTCTTGCTTTCCATGAGTTACTAACCTGCCCCAGTTAGACTTCCCTTCCCCATTGTGACCGTTCTCACTGAGGTCATCAGGGACCTCAGCTTGCCAAATCTAGGGGTCATTTCTCAGTCTTTCTCTCACCTGACCTCCCAGTGGCACCAGGCCCCGTGAGCCTCTCTCCTTCCTAACTTCCCTGTTCCTGCTGCAGTCCTGTCCTCTCAGCATTCTCCTCTGTGTCAGGGCTCCTCTCTCTCCACTAACTGTGGAGGGGTTGTTTCTCCTCTTTCGGTTTGCTTAGTAGCTCTGTAGCCTCAGGTGAGTCATCTAGATGCTGTATACCCAGGTTTCTTCATAAGTAAGCTAGAGAAGATTGTATTCCTACGTCTTAGAATTAGATGGCCATGTCTATGTCAAGTGAGCACAGTACCTGGCACTATATCAACATGCAATAAATAGTATTTGCAAATATTACCACTACATACTTTGCTATAAATTTCTGGGGACTCTTGTGCCTTTTACTATTTTCCACATACCTCCTAGGTTTAATCTGTGGCCCAGAGGCTCTCCTCTGACCACAGGCCTGTGTTTCTGACTTCTAGAACCTCAAGTTTTTTTGGATATCTACAGATATCTCAAATTCCCAAAGCCAGAACTGAACTTGGCATCTTTCCCCTCAAACCTGTGTCACCTTCTATGTTCCCAGCCTTAGTTGATGTCATTTCCATTCACCTGGGTACCACACAAGGAACCTGAGGGTCATCCTGAATCCTCCCTTGACCTGTGCACACAGCCTTCAAACCTCTGCTTCTCTTCCTTTGTATCTTCTGCCTGCCTATGCCTCTCCGCCTCTCACCTAGATATGTGGAAGGTGCCCAATAAATACATGTTAAATGCATATTTGAGACCGGGAGAGGATGCATACGACCATCATCCAGGTACCCACTACTAGAGGTGATAATCATAGCACTTTCTCATCTTGGCTTCATCTTTTCTTTTTGTGAATTAAATACATAAAAGGATCATTACAGTAGCTCCCTAATTCTCCTCTAATCCTAGCATCAGTGCATTCTCTCTGCCACCAGTGAGCTTTCAAAAAAGGCAAATCTCATATTATTACTGCTTAAAATCCTTTAGCAATGCCTCATTACTAATAGTTAAGGTGTCAGCAGTTTGCTTATTAGAATGCCAATAGCTCATGCAGGAAATGTGCAGTAGTTAAATGAATTGAGGAAATTATATTTTCAATTTCTGATCCCCCCAGATGTACAGATTCCCAACGCACATTAGCATGTTAAAGGCCCTGAGAAGCCCTGCAGTAAAGAAACCAGCTTAAAACAGCATTTTCAAGCCTCTTTAACTCTGGATATTTTTATTACAGAGACTTCTATCCACTCAAACTAGTGGGGTACACTGGGAAACCCGATCTGTAGGATAAAGTCCAAATTTTATCTCATGGTATTCTGGGAAATTGTTTTAAAATCTAGAAAAATATAAGATGCATACAACCATCATCCATGTACCCACCACTAGAAGTGATCATCATAGCACTTTCTCATCTTGGCTTCATCTTCTCTTTTTGTGAATTAAATACATAAAATGTTTCAGGTAAAGATGATAAAAGATAGTCTCCTTTGCCCCTGTAGCGAGTCCTAGTCCTTTAGTGTGACTCCTTCAAGTTCTTTCCTGGACTTTCACTGTGGCACTAAGCATCCTTGCCCCCATCTCTAAGTGCAAAGTGCAAGAACTTCCCTAGGGCAAATGCCCAGAGGTGAAAGAAGCATTTTAAATCCCTTTGCGTCCTGACAGATTGTATCCTAAAGTAGTAATTGCTCCAAACTGTACACTCTTGCTGCCAGCCGCGGATGAGAATGCCCATCTTTCCACATCCTTTCCAACAGTTAGAGTTAGCTTTAAGTTTTTCCAGTCTCATGGGTGAGAAGTACTACCTTGTTATACTTGTAACTTGCTTTTCCCCGTTACTGGTGAGGCTGCACTTACACATGTTTGAGTGTATTGGCTGTTTGGGTTTCCTTTGTTCTGAGCTGTTAACCACTAACCTTTGCCCATATTTTCTCTTGACATCATTTGTCTTTTTTCTTTCTTTTTTTAAAGCAGGATTTATTAAGAGGACAGGAAAGCTCTCACAGTGGGAGGGGACCTGAAGGGGTTACCCTATCTTTTTTCTTACAGATTCACAGGCTTTTCTTTTCTTTTTTCTTTTTGAGTTGGAGTCTCACTCTGTCATCCAGGTGGGAGTGCAGTGGCACACTCATGGCCATTGCAGCCTTGATCTGCTGGCTCAGGCAAGCCTTCTGCCTCAACCTTCCAAGTAGTTGAAACCACAGGGGTGCGCTACCACGCCCAGCTAATTATTATTATTTTTTTTATTTTTTTATTTTTTTTTATTTTTTGAGTTGGAGTCTCACTCTGTCACCCAGACTGGAGTGCAGTGGCCGCTCCCAGCCACCGCAGCCTTGACCTGCTAGGCTTCAGCGATCCTTCCACCTCAGCCTTCCAAGTAGCTGGAACTACAGGCGTGCGCTACCACGCCTGGCTAATTTTTGATTTATTGTAGAGATGAGGTTTCGCCAAGTTGCCCAGGTGGGTCTCGAACCCGCAGGCTCAGGCAATCCACTCACCTCAGCCTCCCAAAGGCGCGGGATTACAGGCTGAGCCACTGAGCCCGGCTTATTATTATTATTATTATTATTTTATTTATTTATTTTTTTTGAGTTGGAGTCTCACTCTGTCGCCCAGACTGGAGTGCAGTGGCCGCTCCCGGCCACCGCAACCTCGACCTGCCAAGTTCCGGCGATCCTTCCGCCTCAGCCTTCCGAGTAGCCAGAATTACAGGCATGCACTACCACGCCCGGCTGATTTTTTGATTTACTGTAGAGATGAGGTCTCACTGCCCAGGCGGGTCACGAACCTGAGGGCTCAGGCAATCCACTCACCTCAGCCTCCCAAAGGCGCGGGATTACAGGCTGAGCCACCGAGCTCGGCTACTATTATTATTTTATTGTAGAGATGAGGTCTTACCAAGGTGCCCAGGCTACTCGCAAATCTCTGGACTCTGACAATCTTCTCTCCTCTGCCACCCAAAGTGCTGGGATTACAAGCGTGAGCCACCGTGTCCGGCTCCACAGGCATTTTTTAACTCTTTAGTTTGCTGATAATCTTCTCCCAGCCTATCTTTGTCCTAACTTTGGTATCTTGACAAAAGACTTTCGTTGTCCTGCAGTCTAAGCTGTCCTGGTCTTGGAGCAAATGGTTTTAATAACTGTCTCTAAAACAACCACTGGCACACTAAGGAGGGACGTCTGCCTCTCTTTTCCTCCTTTTCCTATAGCTTCATGTGTCCTACCAGAAGTACTTCAAACTGGAGTCCCTCCAGGCCTACCATCGGGTCATCAGCTTGGAGGACTTTATGGAGAGGCTGGCACCCACCCACTGGCCCCCAGAGAAGCGGGTGGCATACTGCTTTGAGGTGGCAGCCCAGCGAAGCCCTGATAAGAAGACGTGCCCCATGAAGGTGGGTCCTATGGTTGGGGTCTTTTCTGCCAGTTCCATGTCCTCTAGGCCCCTGAGACTATATGATGGCAATATGTGGGGAAGGGCACCAAAAGGGTTTAGAGTAGAAAGGTGGATGTAAGTCCTATTTCTGGCATTTGTCAACAGTATCACCTTGGGCAAAAGACTTGGCTTCTCTGAACCCTCTTTTCTGCCTACAAAATAGAGATGCCAGTCCCTGCTCTGTCTCCTCATAAAGTAACATAGGGGCCAGGTGTGAGAGTGCTTGTAAACTGTAAAATGCCAGATGTGTAATAATAACTAATACTCACTCAAGCAGTACTTACTATGTGTCTGGTACCATATTAAGAGCTTTACGTGTGTTAACTCATTTAATCCTCAAACTGCTCCTTGAAGAAAAGAGTAATAACATCCCCATTTTATAGAGACGACACTGAGGTTCAATATTTTACTTAAGATCCCACAACAAACAAGTGGTGAGTAGTGATTCAACCCTAGGTAATTTGGCTCCATTGTTCACCCTTTCAACTACTTACTTTCCTCTGGCAGATAAATAAGAAGCTATTGTGTTTTATTAGTAGAAATGTATACATTTCTGGCACTTTGGGAATAAAAAAGCCTCCAAATATGTCTTTCAATGTGTATGCTGAAGTCAGAAGATAATGGTTGGAAGAGCTATGGAATGTGAGAAAGGAGACCTACTTTACAGCCCCTATAATGCCCTCACTTGCTGTGTGACCTAAGGCAAATGTCTTACCCTCTGTGGACCCTGGTTTCCATCTTGAAAATGAAGGCATTGGATTAGCCAGCTTTGAAAGTCTCTTGATGCTCTAGTCCATGGTTCCAAATCCAAGGTCCACTGCTCCCCAGACCCTCACCAGTGCTAAAGGGTCAGTGCGATGGGGCTCGTGAGTGGGAAAGACTCCTGAAGGAAACTAGGATTGACATTGAGGTCTTTCCTCAGCCCCCAGCTCAGGAATCACCAAGTAATATTCCTCCCTGGCCTGAGGGTGGCCTGAGTCAATCACCAGGATCCCCCCCCCCCCCCCGTAGTTGTGGCCCCATCCCTCCACCTCAGTAAACCTTCCACCACTCTCTTTCTGCAGGAAGGAAACCCCTTTGGCCCATTCTGGGATCAGTTTCATGTGAGTTTCAATAAGTCGGAGCTTTTTACAGGCATTTCCTTCAGCGCTTCCTACAAAGAACAATGGATCCAGAGGTACTTGGAGGGGGCAATGTTGCTGGGTTTAGGGTTGGGGCGTGGGGCTCATGGCATTCAGCCCCTTCCTGGCCCTCTCCCCTTCTACCCCACCCTGATGTGTGAGACCAAAGGTGCAGGCACTCTGTCTGTTGGACTTGGGATTTTGTGTGATCTGTTCCCATCTCAACACCTGACACGGTGGGACATTGACCTGCCATGAGGTTGAGCAAGAGTTTATTGGCTGATAAGGGTGTTATAAAAAGAACATTGTGCAGTCACATGAGTTTCAGTTTCCTCCTCTAGGCGTGAGAATCAATCCCCTGTTACCTTCCTCTTCACAAGGTGAAAACTGGAAGCAGCTTCTAGAGAAGAACAACTTCAGGTGAAGACCAAGAAATGATGTCATCTGATAATTATTGGATGTGCTTCATTAATTATACCCCATTAGGCCCTGTTTAAAAAAAATGTAGGTTAGCAGGGCATGGGCACAGGCTGTGAAATATTTATAGAGCGTCTGTCATGTGTGAGACATAGTTCTCAGAGGCGAAAGGTGATATGGAAAATGAGGAAGACCCAGCCCCAGTCTTCCAGGATCTGTGGTCTAGTTATAGTAACGAGAACTAACATGGTACACTTCCCTTTGATGCTGCAGAATGACAGGAGAGGTCATGGGCTTAGAAGTCAGATGTGTTCAGGTGGTATGAGGAACATGGGAATTCGTGTGTGATCGCAGCATTTGGCATTAGGTTAGCTGAGCCTTTCTGCAAGTCTGTGACATAGATGTTATTATCATCTATATTTTACATGTAGAGAAACTGGGGCAGAAAGGAGTGAAGTCACTTGAGCAAGAAGCTTGAAGTAGCAGAGCTGGGATTTGAACCCAAGCAGTTTGACTCCAAAGCACTAATTCTTTTTGTTTTTGTTTTTTTGTTTTTTGTTTTGAGTTGTGGAATTCAAGTAGGGATCTACTACCTAAGTAGGTTGCATGCAGGTGAAGTTTGGGCTTCTACCTTGTCCCCTCTTCCCCTGATAGTGGACTTGGTACCCAGTGTGTTGCCACATGGCCTCCTCCCTCCCTCCCTCTCCTGTCTGTGTCCAGCATCTGCTGGTCCCGTCCTTGTGCCAGTGTGACCAACAAAGCACCAATTCTTAATCACCATGGATTAAGTAGCTGTGCCTTTAAAGCTGCCAATTCCTTTCTGGGCTTATCTTTAGTGCTAGTTCCTGAGCTACTGAGGATACTCAGTCATGGCAGATTCAGATCCCCCTCATTGTTGATCCCAGATAGGACATTCCCATCTGTCCACCTGCTTGGTTCTCCCCATTCACCTCCCAGTGACCTGGAACTATTGCCAAAAGGCAGATCTATCCTAAAAGGATGGAAGTCTGTCCTAATTGACAATATGCCAGGGGAAAAAAAATACCACCAACTCTAAAAACAGCTCTAAAAGCAAATTCCAAAAAGTTAGAAGAAGCACGCAATCCTAGTAGGAGGAGAAGGGATGATGCTGCATGGATGCTTCCGTTGAGAAATATTGCTGAAATGTTTGTTTGTTGCCCATAGTCTTGTTTGAGTTTGTTGGATTGTAAGAATTGTGGAAGAGTTTGAGGATGCTGTACCTTATAGCTGAATTTTTGGGAAATGAAGACTAGTAGGGAAGATGAAGTCCCTGGAGGGAGTTTGAGGGAGTTAGGGCCATGTGGACAGGCCTGCCTTCCTTCAAAACAATTAGGAAGCACTTCCTGAGTGTCAAGGACTGGCTGGACGCCGAAGATACTGGCAAGATAAGGCAGACGAGGCCCTTGCCCTGGTAGAGCTCATAGTTTAATGGCAGAGGCAGTAAATAAATGTTTACATGGGATAGTTCCAGAATGACATAAGTGCTTAGAAGGACATAAACAGAGGCTGTGTGATTGACAGGGCCGAGACCTGAAGGATGAGAGGTAACCAGCCATGTCCTGAGCTGGGGGAAAGGAAGTTTGTGGCAGGGATGTCAAGAGCAATGGCCTTGAGATGGGAACAAGCTTGGTGAGGTCAAGGAGCAGAAAGGAGGCCAGGGTGTGGCTAGTATGGAGTGGATGCGGAAGAGAACAGCAGATGGAGCTGTCATCTGTTGCTGTGTAATAAACAACTACAAAAATGAGTGACCTAACAACAACTTATTATTCTCATAGTGGATACTAGGCTTAGCTGAGCAGTTCTTTTGGTTTCTTATTTTTTCTTATTGGGTTCCCAACTGTACAAAGTTTAAATCCAGGTTCAACGTCTAATTTCTTGGAATGAATAGCTTTTATTCGTGGAATGAATAACCACAGGTTTGGTGGGAGATTTTTGTTGTTGTTGTTGTTGTTGTTATTGTTGAGTTGGAGTCTCACTCTGTCGCCCAGACTGGAGTGCCTCGCCTGCTGGGCTCTGGCGATCCTTCCGCCTCAGCCTTCCGAGTAGCCGGAATTACAGGCATGCGCTACCACGCCCGGCTGGTTTTTGTTTTTTTTTTTAATTGTAGAGATGAGGTCTCGCTGCCCAGGCGGGTCTTGAACCCGCAGGCTCAGGCAATCCACTCACCTCAGCCTCCCAAAGGCGTGGGATTACAGGCTGAGCCACCGAGCCCAGCTGAGATTTTGTTTTTAATAAGGAAGAAAAAGTTATTTATAATCCCGATATCCCTCCAAAACCATTTAGCATTTTGATGTGTAGCTTGCATCCTCCACACATTTTTATATACATATGCATATCTATATATATTAGCTTTAAGCAAAATCATTATATGAAGGGGTCCCCTCAAAAAATGGAATTATCTTTTAGAGGACGGGCCCCTTGTTTACAGGCTTCCTCCACTAGGTGAGTATTCTAGGAGCCCATTGGCATCAATGTACCAGTTAGTGTTGTGAGAGACTACGTTTGACTTCAGTGAATTTTTTTGTTGATTCTTTCAACACATTTGCCCATTTCATGATGGGTGATTTATGAGTGCACCTGCCTATACAGCACTGAGTATTCAGCAATTTTTGACCAAAAACAGCATGACCCCCATACCCTATACCCCATCTATTCACTCCATCTTGCCCCAAGCAATTTACTTTTGTTTCCCCAGATTAAAAAAGTCCTCAAAGGGAAAAGTTTTGCCAGCGTGAAATAGGTGAAACAAAAAAGGCAGAAGCACTAAAAGACATCAAAATTGCTGAGTTCAAAAACTGTTTTAGACAGTGGAAGAAGCATCTTGATAGATGCATTGCATCAAACAGAGAGTACTTTGAAGGTGACAGAAGTTTAAATATGTAAAAGTAAACACACACTTTTTTTTTTTCTGAGTCAAAGTCTCTCTCTGTTGCCCAAGCTGGAGTGCAGTGGCACGCTCATGGCCACCGCAGCTTCGACCTGCTGGGCTCAGGCAGTCCTTCACCTTAGCCTTCCAGGTAGCTGGGACTACAGGCATGCACTACCACACCTGGCTAATTTTTGATTTATTGTCGAGATGAGGTCCTGCCAAGTTGCCCGGGCTGATCTTGAACCTGTGGGCTCAGGAAATCCTCTCATCTCACCCTCCCAAAGTGCTGAGATTATAGGCATGAGCCACCATCCCTGGCAGCACACACTTTTTTATAAATAAATTCCAGGGTTTTGTTGGTCCCCCTCGTGTGTGGGGGGGTGTCTATGTATGTATGTGTGTGTGTGTATACAGATTTATACACACACACACACACACACACACACACACATACATATAGCAAGTAATTATCTTTTTTGAGGAATAATTCATGTCAATACTTATCTGGTGGTAAATATTGCTGTCAATTCTAAACATATAAAAGCATGTGATTGCAAAAAATGGTTTCTGGTGTGTATATATGTATGAATACTAATGGAGCATTTTCTCTTTTTTTACCATTTTAACCATTTTTAAGTGTACAGCTCAGTGGCATTAAGTACATTTTCATGTGCAACCATTACAACTCCCATCTCCAGAACTTTCATATTCTCAGATACTCTACTCATTAAGCAGTAATTCCTCATCTTCCCTTCCCATGGCCTCTGGTAAACTCTGTCCTATTTTCTGTCTCTAAATTTGCCTAGGTACCTTATAGGTACTTAGGTGGCTCATATGATTGGAATCATACAATATTTATCTTCTCGTGTCTGTCTTATTTCATGTAGCATAATAATTCAAGGTTCATTAGTGTGGTAACCTGTATCAAAATTGTAGTCCTAGGCCGATGTGGTGGCTCATGCTTGTAATCCCAGCACTTTAGGAGACTGAGGCGGGAGGATTGCTTAAACCAAGGAGTTCCAGACTAGCCAGGGCAACATAGCTACATCATCTCTAAAATAAATAAAAAAAAATTAGCCGGGCATGGTGGTGCATGCCTGTAGTTTCAGTTACTTGGAAGGCTGAGGTGGAAGGATCACCTGAGCCCCAGCACATTGAGGCTGTGGTGGCTGTGAGCATGACACTGCAATTCAGGCTGAGCAACAGAGACTCCAACTCAAAATAAAAAAGTGACACTGTGCCAATAGCGAGAACTTATCTCTACAACAAAAATTTTTACAAAAATAGCTGGGTGTGGTGGTGCACATCTGTAGTCCCAGCTGTCCTGGGAGCTGAGGCAGAAGGATCACCTGAGCCCAGGAAGGGCTTCTCACAGCGTGGCAGCTGGGTTCTGAGAAGGAGCATCCAGGAAGTGAGTGTCCCAAGAGATAGGAAATAGCAACTGCTGGTCCCCACTGCCTAGGCTTGGAAATTGGCACAGTGTCACTTTTTTATTTTGAATTGGAGTCTCTGTTGCTCAGGCTGAATTGCAGTGTCATGCTCACAGCCACCACAGCCTCAATGTGCTGGGGCTCAGGTGATCCTTCCGCCTCAGCCTTCCAAGTAACTGAAACTACAGGCATGCGCCACCATGCCTGGCTAATTTTTTTTTATTTATTGTAAAGATGAGGTCTCACCAAGTTGCCCAGGCTGGTCTCAAACCCGTGGGCTCAGGCAATCCTCTCACCTCAGCTTCCCAAAGTGCTGGGATTATAGACATGAGCCCCCATGCCCAGCCCAGTGTCACTTCTGTCAAATGCTATCGAGAGAGGACACAGAGCCCACTGAATGGGAGGAGATTCAAAGACCTGATGGCCTTCTTTACCACATAGGAGAAGAAATTGGAGAGTTAGGTAGGGGTCAGAGGGTCAGACCATGCAGAGCTTGGTAGGCCCTGTGAATGATTGGAGGGGGTGAGTTTGAAAGTGTGTGTATTTGAAACATTTTCTAAGCTAGTGGACACTTGCTTGCCATACAAAGTTATCCTTGGAGTGGAGAGGAGGCGGTGTAGGGCAGAATGGAATTGGAAAATGACACTCTTCCCAGCCCACCAAGGGACTAGGCAGCTGCTCCCCTTCTCTGGCCTCAGTGTCCCAACTGTAAAATGAAAGGATGAATAAGATTAAGAATTTTTGAACTATCCTCAGAGTTCTTTTTTTTTTTTTTGAGTTGGAGTCTCACTCTCACCCAGACTGGAGTGCAGTGGCTGCTCCCGGCCACCGCAGCCTCGACCTGCTGGGCTCCGGCGATCCTTCCGCCTCAGCCTTCTAAGTAACTGGAACTACAGGCGCGCGCTACCATGCCTGGCTAATTTTTGATTTATTGTAGAGACGAGGTCTCGCCAAGTTGCCCGGGTGGGTCTCGAACCTGAGGGCTCAGGTAATCCACTTGCTTCAGCCTCCCAAAGTGCTGGGATTACAGACTGAGCCACCGAACCCAGCCCTCAGAGTTCTTAATAAGTACCTGATGGGCCTCATGGGGGGTGGCAAGGGCAGACCAAATTGGAAGAACACAGTTTTTCTTTCCCACTGCCTTCAACAAATAACTCTCATGTATATCAGGATGCCAGATAAGGTAAAAGAAGTTTGTAGGCCACAAGTTGAGATGTATCGGGCTTAAGTTAGGCCACAGGTAGCGGAAAGCTCCAAATAACTGGATTAGAGGCTAATGTATTATTTTCTAAAGTTGAAGACATACAGGGTATCACCTCTCTGCTCAGCCATTCCAGGACTGGCTCAGTATCCCCTCATGGGCCAAGATTGCAGATGAAGCTCCAAGATGGCAGATGAGTAGAGTATCTGAGAATATGAAAGTTCTGGAGATGGGAGTTGTGATGGTTGCACATGATCACTCCAGGCAACTGGAAGGACAAAAGGGTCCTCACTGCTTGAAGAACCTTTCCCAGAAGTCCATTATGACCCTTCTGCTTTCTCCTTGCCTAGTACTAAGGCACGGGGCCATATCTAGCTGCAAGAGGTATGAGAAATGTCTTTATTTGGGGCTGCCATGTATCTAACTGAAAATGGTTCTAGGAGAAGAGGATAGGAGGTGTTTCTTCCCTACCTCATGACTTCTGAAGATCTTCCATCTCTTCTGTTCTGAGACTGTAATACCCTAGCAGAGCTTCAACAGACACCTATTATCCATTTACTGTTGGAAGGCTGTGGGCCATCACGCTGAACACTTCTCATGTATGGAGGTACAGGTATTTGAGCACATGGCTTGTTCTCCTAGGCTGCAGATTCCCTGCAGAAACCAGAATGAGACTTGAAGGCTGAGAGGGAGCTGGCTGTGCAGAGAGCTGGAGTGAAACATAGTCCTTCATGGCAGGGACATTGAGAGCAAGACCCTGCCTGCTCATGTCCTGGGTCCTCTGAACTCAATGTGAGGTTCATCCGTTGGTTCCACAAATGTATCTTGGTCATAAAGATGCTTTGTGGCTCCTGTGTATAGAGACATCCCTGCATGTTAGGGAATCCCAGCTTTGGTGCAGGGAAGGGCCCCAGAGGTTCACTGGGCCCAGCAGCAGGAAAGCTGGCCTTCTCACTGGGTAGTGACTAGGCTAAGGACCTGAGCTAGGGCAAGCAGTCAGGGGCAGATGGAGCTGGTCAAGCTTTCTTTCCAGTTCTTGCTTTCCTTTCAAAATCCTTTGAAGGGGCATCTGGAAGAGAGGATCTGGCCTGTAGTAGGTGCTCAGCTAATCCTAGTTTCTTCCTTCTCTAACCCCTGGCAAGCTGACCTGGTCTTTCTGGTAAGGTCCCCAAGTCCCTTTCATTTATTCATTCATTCATTCTAGAAATATGTATTATACCTGTTGTGTGTTAAGCCCTGTGCTAGAGGCTGGGAATCAGATTTTAAGGTGCTCGTTGATGGGGGAGAGGAGACGGTAGTGAGGTGTAGTAGTTAAGAACAAAGGTTCTGGAGCACGCTGCCTGCATTCACATCCCAACTCTACTAGTTCCTAGCTGGATGACCTTGGGCATGTTACTTAACCTCTCAGTGCTCTTATGGAAATCCAGTGAGTTAATATATATATAAAGCATTACTTGTCCCATGATAAGTCTCAATGAATAATTCACACGTGAGTGTGTAAATAGGAAATTAGACTGACAAGACGGTCATGCAGAGCCAGGCTGCCAAGGAACACTTGTTGCTTCCTTGCCACGGGTCTTGGACCAGTATGTGGGAATAATGGCCAGTGGGCTGCTGGGGCCCCTGCCCTTGCCGCCTGATGATCCCGTGAGCAGAGAGGATGACTGCAGAGCACATCAGTGTGCAGAGGGGGATAGAAGGGAAGTGGGGCCAGGGAGAACGCCAGTCTGGAGGTTGGTGCTGAGGGACTGTGTGTCAGGTGTGGAGAGTGAGTGTCATGTCCATCACAGCACTGCTGTGTAAAGGAAAGATGGGGCCAGCTGTTCTGTCCAGCAGGAGAGGGACAGGGAGGTAAATTGCAGTTTAATCATGCAAAATGGAAAACTTCAAGAGATGCTAACAAAACTACATAATCCCCGCAATCAACATGGCTAAATCTAAAACATAAAGTTGAATTTAATGATGATGTTGATAGCCATAATTTTCTGAGACCTTTCTTTTTTTTTTTTTTTTTTTTGAGTTGGAGTCTCACTCTGTCGCCCAGACTGGAATGCAGTGGCCTCTCCCAGCCACCACAGCCTCGACCTGCTGGACTCTGGCTATCCTTCCGCCTCAGCCTTCCAAGTAGCTGGAACTACAGGCGCACGCTACCACACCCGGCTAATTTTTTGATGTATTATAGAGATGAGGTCTCGCCAAGTCGCCCAGGCGGGTCTCAAACTCGCGGGCTCAGGCAATCCACTCACCTCAGCCTCCCAAAGTGCGGGATTACAGGCTGAGCCACCGGGCCCGGCCTGAGAACTTTCCATGTGCCAAGCCAATATTTTAAATGCTTTGCTTTTATTAATCCATTAATCATCTCAATAGACCTATAAATGGGCATATTAATTAGACTGTACTGATTATTTAACCATGTACATATATGTCAAAACATCATATTGTATACTTTATACAATTTTTTTTTTTTTTGAGTTGGAGTCTCACTCTGTCACCCAGACTGGAGTGCAGTGGCCACTCCCGGCCACTGCAGCCTCGACCTGCTGGGCTCCGGCGATCCTTCCGCCTCAGCCTTTCGAGTAGCTGAAATTACAGGCGCGCGCTACCACGCCCGGCTGATTTTTTGATTTATTGTAGAGATGAGGTCTCTCCTGCCCAGGTGGGTCTTGAACCCACGGACTCAGGCAATTCACTCACCTCAGCCTCCCAAAGGTGTGGGGTTACAGGCTGAGCCACCGAGCCCGGCACTTTATACAATTTTTAAAAAGAAAATAAGCAGGCCAGGTGCAGTGGCTTATGCCTGTAATTCCAGAACTTGGGGAGGCTGAGTCAGGAGAACTGCTTAATGCCAGGAATTTGAAACTCACCTGGGCAGCATAGCAAGATCCCAGCTCTACAAAAACAAAAAATTAGTCCGATGTAGTGACGTGTGCTTGTAGTCCCAGCTACTGTGGAGACTGAGGTGGGAGGATCCATTGACCCCAGGAGTTTGAGGCTGCAGTGAGCTATGATCACGCCACTGCACTTCAGCCTGGGTAACAGAGTGAACTCCTGTCTCTACATAAGTAAACAAATGAATGATGCAGCAGAGTGAGATCTTATCTTTACATGAATAAATGAATGAGTGAATGAATGAGTGAAAAGAAAACAGCTTTATGAGATACTGTTTATCAGTTCTATTATGCAGATGAGAAAACTGAGGCACAGAGTGGTCAAGTCACCTGCCCAAGTTAGTAAGTGGTGTAGTCAACATTAGAACAAGGCATTCTGCTTGAAACCCACATTCTTAGTCATTACACTCTGTGAAAAGCAGTTGGAATAATGCCCCCCCTTTTTGATATATATATTAAAGATGGAATCACGCACAAAAACACTTGCTCTTCAGGGAAGAGACAGGTGGTAGGACGAGCTTGTATGTAGGTGAGTCTGAAGCAAAGCCAAGCGCTGGCATCTGCTGATTCAGGGTCGTGGGTGTGTGAACTATTCAAGTGTTTTCTGTATTCGCCCGAATAGTTTGAAGTATTTCATAATTTGTATTTGAAATTTTCATTAAGGCAGTTGTAGATTCACATGCAGTTGTGAGAAATAAGACAGAGAGGTCGCTTGTAGACTTTACCCAAGTTCTCCCAGCAGAACTATCGTACAGTACTGCAGCCAGGATGTGAACATGGACACAATGTAGCTGTCCTTTTCAGATTTCCTCAGTTACTTATACTTACTTTGTGTGTGTGTGTGTGTGTGTGTGTGTGTGTGTTTTAGTTCTCTGCAGCTTTATCATGTGTGGAGGTTTACGTCTCCACCACCACAGTGAAGACACTGAACGCTTCCATCATCACAAAGATCGCGGCCAGTTTACAGCCACACCCACCTCCCTAAGCACACACCATTCCTAACTCCTGCAACTACCAATTTCTTCTCCATTTTGTCATTTCAAAAATATTGCATAAATGGGATAATACAGTATGTCACCTTTGGGGATTGACTTTTTTTTTTTTTTTTTTGCGTTGAGATCTTGCTCTATCACCCAGGCTAGAGTACAGTGGCACAATCATGGCTACCACAGCCTTGACCTCCTGAGCTCAGGCGATCCTGCTACCTCAGCCTCCTGAGTAGCTGGGACTATGGGTGTGTGCCACCACACCTTTGTTTTCTTTTAGAGACAAGGTCTCACTGTGTTGCCCAGACTGGTCTTGAATTCCTGGTTTGAAGAGATTCTCCCTGGTTGGCCTCCCAAAGTGCTGGGATTACAAGCACGAGCCACTGCACCTGGCCTGGGCTTGGCTTTTTTTCACTCAGGGTAATTCCTTTGAGATTCATCCAAGTTTGTTGCTCTCACTCTGTCACCCAGACTTGAGTGCAGTGGCATGATCACAGCTCACCATACCCTCACCCTTTTGGGCTCAGGCAATTCTTCTGCCTCAGCCTCCCAAGTAGCTGGGACTAGAGGCATGTACCACCATGTCCAGCTAATTTTTTAATTTTTTTGCAGAGACAAGATCTTGTACTGTTGCCCAGGCTGGTCTTGAACTCCTGGACTCAAGCAGTCCCTTCTCAGCCTCCGAGAATACTGGGATTATAGGCAAGAGTCACTGCACTTGGTTTTATATATTTTAAATATATATATATATATATATAT
>NW_007079706.1:91477-103079 GCF_000164805.1 Carlito syrichta | reverse complement strand
GTTTAACCATTTACTTGTTGAGTGACATCTAGGTGTTTCCAGTTTGGGGCTATTATAAATAGAGCTTCTATGACCATTGTGTTCCGGGTCATGTATGAACATGAGTTTTCATTTCTCTGGGACAAATACCCAAAAGTATATTACAGGGTCCTGTGGTAATTATGAGCCTAGTTTTATAGAAACCTAAATTTTTTTTTTTTTTTTTTTTGAGTTGGAGTCTCACTCTGTTGCCCAGACTGGAGTGCAGTGGCCGCTCCCGGCCACCACAGCCTCGACCTGCTGGGCTCCAGCGATCCTTCCGCCTCAGCCTTCCGTGTAGCTGGAACTACAGGCATGTGCTACCACATGCTAGTTTTTTGATTTATTGTAGAGATGAGGTCTCATCAAGTTGCCCAGGCGGGTCTCGAACCCGCGGGCTCAGGCAATTCACTCACCTCAGCCTCCCAAGGCGCGGGATTACAGGCTGACCCACCAAGCCTGGCTGAAACTTAAATATTTTTAAGAACCTAACTGTTTTCCAGAGTGGCTGTACCTGTTTTATAATTTCAAGGAAAGGACTTTGCTGGCATAGGGCAAGTATCTAGTGGAGGGAATAAGTGTGAAAGTCATTGCAAGGTCATGTCACACCAAGGTGTTCTATGCTATCGGGCTGCAGCCTGGGCTTAGCTCAGGAGGGGACACAGGCTTATTCCTCATTCATTCAGATGGAAAGTATTTCCTGAGCTCTCACACATGCCAGATGCTATTCTAGACACCCTGAAGGCACTACCTTCACAGACCTGTGGCCCGCAGAAAGAATAGAGGTATCCAGTGTGCGATGGGGGAAGGGATGTCTTGGGAGGTTGTGATGGGGCATTTGTAGGCCCCAGGTACTTTCCGCAGAGCAGGGACCATGTCCATCTCATTCTCCCCCAGACCCCAGCACATAGTAGGCAGTCAATATGTCTTTGTTAAATGTTGAATGAGTAACCCAATCCAGCAATCACAGCCTCTGTGAGTGTGACCTGGCCATTGCCTCTGTAAGCAGCTGCATGTCCCAGTCCCGCCATGTGGGTAAAAGAGCAAAGGTGTGGTCCAGACACCCCACCCTGGAGTGAATTATCGCACCACAGATTGGAGCCAGCATGACATATAAAAGGTCGGAATGCTCTACTATAAATTTTTAATTGTTAAGCAAGGCGGGTTGTAAATTCCGCGTGGCGGGACAGTGTTGCATATTGTGCCTGTTGCCACCACCTGGGTTTCTTATCAGCCTGTTGGTATTTCACAACCTCTTGGACTTCTTGCATGTTGCAGGGGTCTCTGGGGCATGGAACAACACCATCCTTTTTTCTGTGGGGGTGGCAGCCAGGCTCTCTGTGTGTCCTCTGACTTTCCCTCATTCCATCTCCTGCCTAGATTTTCTCCAAAGGAGCATCCGGTGCTCGCCCTGCCAGGGGCTCCAGCCCAGTTCCCTGTCCTAGAGGAGCACAGGCCGCTACAGAAGTACATGGTGTGGTCAGATGAGATGGTGAGGATGGGAGAGGCCCAGATCCACGCCCACCTCACCCGACCCTATGTGGGCATCCATCTGCGCATTGGCTCCGACTGGGTAACTTCCCTTCTACTCCCAGGCCCCTGCACAGGGCCCATACCTGTAGGGGTTGGCCCCAGGTTCCAACCAGAGCAGAGGGTGCTCACTGGGTCAGTCCATGGGGTTGTGTCCCCGATAGGCCACAACACACATCGGAATGTGACTCCACAGTGCTTGCCGGCCAGCTCTCAGTTAACAGCTGCCATTTTATCCTCATTTTGCAGATGGACAAACTGAGATATCTAGCCAGACCCCAGGTCAGGCAGTCAGAGAGAGGCCCACAGCCCAGAGTTCTCTGTCTCAGCTCAGTGTGACTGGTCGACTTCTTGTTGAAAACAAACTATGGAGATTGGGTGTGACTTCCAAGAAGTGAAGATGTCATCCTCCCAGAATCTGGAGGCAGTTTAAATGTGCAAGGCCTCATCAGATGGGGTTTTCACCTCTGTGTGAAAATAACAGAACCAGTAAAACAGTATCCTTAATTTACTGAAGAAGACTTATAGGTATGTTAGAAGTGCTTGTTGCTGAAAACTTGAAAAGTACTGAAATTAAAATTCACGTACAGTCAATTGATGAGTGTTCTCACTTTTACCACTAGACTCTCCCACTTCTCCACTTCCATAAGAAAAGGAGCCAGGCCCAGGATACTGTACAAGTGGTTTCAGCCACACATGCAAGGAAGAAGTCATTCTAATCTATACTTTCCTAGAACATCAAGAGAGATGAGTTGCTATTTTCTATAAAGCTAGCATAACCCTAATACCAAATTCAGGTAAGGTCAGCCCAGAAAATTATAGCACTGATCCTAAGTAAAATATTAGCAAGTAAAACCCGATAACATATTAAAGAACATATAGCACAAACAAGTAAAATCTATCCCAAGAATGTGATGAAATTCACTATATTAATACCGAAAGAAGAAAATATCATAAGTACGATCATCTCAATGGAGACCAAGAAAGAATTTGATAGAAGGCAGCAACCCATTTATAATAAAAACACATAACCAACCAGGCATAGGATGGACCCACCTTAATGTGATAAAAGCTATCTCTCTGAAACCCACAGCAAATGGCATGCCTCACAGGAGCCTAGAAGTGTTCCCACTGAAGCCTAGAATCAGATAAGGTTGTCTGTGATCACCACTGCTATTCAGAATTCTGCAGTAGACGTCCCAGATAATGCAGCTAGGCCAAGAAAAGAAAACCACCCAGAAATAACCAGTTGCTGTTTTGATGCATTTCCCTCTTCCCTCATTTTTTTTTTTTTTTTTGAGTTGGATTCTCACCCAGGCTGGAGTACAGGGGCACACTCACAGCACCCCTGTGTCGACCTACTGGGCTCTGGCGATCCTTCTGCCTCAGCCTTCCAAGTAGCTGGAACTACAGGCACGTGCTACTATGCCCGGCTAATTTTTTGATTTATTGTAGAGACGAGATCTCGCCAAGTTGCCCGGGCTGGTCTCAAACCCGTGGGCTCAGGCGTTCCACTTACCTCAGCCTCCTAAAATGCTGCAATTACAAGCTAAGCCACAGAGCCCAGCCTCATTTTTTTTTTTTAACATAGTTGGACTCCTCCTCTATACACTGTCTTTTCCACTTACCAATTCTTGCTCTTGGAGCTCCAGGACAGTTGCTGGTATTTAACCTTGTCCCCGCCTCCTGCAGAGGAATGCCTGTGCCATGCTGAAGGACGGAACTGCGGGCTCACACTTCATGGCCTCTCCGCAGTGTGTGGGCTACAGCCGCAGCACGGCAGCGCCACTCACCATGACCATGTGCCTGCCTGACCTGAAGGAGATCCAGCGGGCTGTGAAGCTCTGGGTGAGGGCTCTGGACGCCCGGTCAGTCTACGTTGCCACCGATTCCGAGAGTTACGTGCCTGAGCTCCAACAGCTCTTCCAAGGGCAGGTATGTGTGGGGGGCAGGCCGGCCCCACTGCTCCCACTGCATGCTTCATGGGCTCCTGCCTCTGGCGTGGGCACACATCTCTTCTCCAGCTCCTACCTGTCTTCAGACACTTCTTGGCAGTCTTGCCAGTGTTTCCTTTACTCCTGCAGCTCACGTGTACCTTCTGCAAGCATCACAACCCTGCATCACTTCTTCTCTTGGGCCACTTTCTAGATAGCATGAGGCTAGAGTAGAAACATGTCTTTTTTCCTCCCAGGAGTTGTGGGCTCCTTGAAGGCAGGACCCCAGGAGGAATCACTGTTCTAGTCCTTGATGTTTTGCCTGGCACCCTGACCTCTTTGGGTGCTGAGACCCTGCCTTACCATCACCAGTGTCTAAGACAGTGCCTGTCCTGCTTAGCAGACAGCAAGTGTGTTGGACAAAGATGTAAAGAATGGGCCCTAGGGAGAGATGCAGCATAGTGGAGGAGTTAATAGCATATACTCGAGTGAGAGAACTTAGGTTCTGCTTACTGTACAACCTTGCAAAAGTTATTTGACCTCTCTGTGCTTGTTTCCTTATCTCTAAAATGGTACTGAATAGTATCTATCATATAGGGTGATTGTGAAGATTAGGTATAAAGAAATTAAAACAGTTCCCACTACGGAAATAACTACTCAGTGAAATTAGTGATTATCCGTAAGTAGAAATAGGCGGTTGATGAAAAAACGGAGGATCTTTTGTGCTTAGTAAGTGCTTGAAGATGCTATGGAGAGTGGGTGTTCAAGACCTGAACGGTAGGCTGTTTTTGGTCAGTCCTTACTTTATCAGTGAAGAGTCGGTCATGAGTGAGTGTGTATCGATGAAATGACTGAATTAATAGCGTTTAGTAAGACTTTGTTGAATGAATGAAAACTGTAAACACTGTGTACACCTCTTAGGTAAACACTGGGTGCCACTGGATTGATGTTGAGGGGCTCCCTTTTCTCTCTTACCCAGACACAGGCAGGAATCTCCAGCTTAGAGAGGAAGTGCTGAGCCAGTGCAGTGTGGTCTCCTATCTGTCCGTTTAACAAATAGAAAATCAAAGCTGGGAAACCTCTGGGGTCCTCTGACCCAACCCCTCCACCCTTATTTGAAGAAGAAACCAAAGTCCCAAGAAAGGGTAGAATTTACACAAGAGATCCCAGAGCTAATTATAGTGGGCATGACACAGAATGGGTAAGTTTCAGGGCATGAGTGGAATTGTTTGGGGGATTTTGACCATGATTAGACAGGTATTATTTCTTTGCTACAATCCAAATAACAAGATGACGGTCTTCGTTGCCTCAGAAGTCTCTGTGGGACAGTACACACTTTCAGCCCCACCTCTGCCCACACTTCCCACTCGCATGCCTCTGTACTAGACTGAAACAGTGGAGAGTCCCAGGGAGTTTTTCTGCATTTCTGGAGTCGTGTTCTTGTTACACCATGAGCCTCTTGCCCTTTCCGTTTCCTGTGCTGTGCCATCTTCTCGCCCCTCCCCACTTCCTCAGCTCTGAACTAGGCCTCGCTCTTTGGTTAAGCAGATCAGTGCTGAGTTGGGGTCACCAATACCTAAGATGTGGTCCTGCCTTCCAAGGCTCACATTCTAGACCCAGGGACAGACACTTTGTAGACAACTCTCACATGTGCCACAAGATAGGCTTGGAAGCTTGATGGGGAGACGGGCAGGTTCATTCACTCACTGTCCCTGTGACAGATGTTTACTGGGCTGGGCTCTGTGCCAGGCCTAGCCAGCAGTAGAGAACAAGCTGACACAACTCCAGGCACAGGCAGGTGCAGGAGATCGTGTTAACCAGAGCATCTGAAGAGTGGAAACCAGAAACTGAGATGGTTGCTCTCAAGGAGAGCTCTGGGGTTCTGTAGGAGTGCAGAGCTAGGGGCCGGGGAGGCTTCCCCAAGGAGGTGCCCTGTAGCTAGGAATGAGGAGAAGTAAGAGTGAGCCAGTCTAGAGAGGTGCTCTCCAAACAGAGCACATGCACAGCACATACAAAGGTCCTGAGGAGGGCAGGAGCCTGGTGGGTCGTGGCTAGAACTCAAGGGATGATGGGAAAGGTATACAAGGAGCTTTGAGCAGGGCCTCATAGGCTACATTCACGATTTGTCACCTTATCTGAAAGGCAGTAGGGCACCATTGAAAAGCGTGCTCAGCTTGAGGGGCGGGAAGGACAGGGCTGGAGATATGTCAAAACGTTTTCTCCGGCTGCTGCATGGTGAGCTGACCAAGAGAGACAGCAAGAGATGGTGGTGACTGGGACCAGGGAGTGGTAGTCCTTCCAGAGAAAGGTTCACCTCTGGGGACTACCACGGGTCTTACATTGGGGCATGTGGGAGAAGAAGGTATCCAGCAGCAGAAGCAAATGGGTTTGGCACTGTTGACCCCATCTCTGGTTGAATGAATGAGTCCGTCCATCTCTGGTTGAATGAGTGAGGCTAGGGCTTCAAGAGAAATGTAGAACTGCAGCTGAGCCTTCAGAGTTTGGTCAGGCTGGGTGAGGGGGTGGCTTGCATCTGTAACTCCAGCTACTCAGGAGGCCGAGATGAGAGGCTACCTTGAGCCCAGGAGTTCAGGACAGCCTGGGCAACATAGCGAGACCCCTCCCCAAAAATAAGAGTAAGGTCAGAATTTTAATGGGTGGGGGACTGGCATTCCAGGCAGAGGTAACATCACACAAAGCCATAGAGGTGTGAATGGTGCATTTGGAGTGGAGGTGCTGGGGGTGGGCCTAGGCACAGCTGGGCAGCATGTCTCCCTGATGCCCAGCCCCACTCTTCATCCTCTGTGCTCCTCTTGTGTCTGTACTTTAGCCCAGGGAAGAAGCCTGGGATGTGGATCGTGGGCCTTGGCGGAGCCCGCTTCCTTGGCCTGCAGCCACTCCAGCTGACACAGGCTTCCTTCCCTCCTGCAGGTGAAGGTGGTAAGCCTGAAACCCGAGGTGGCCCAGGTCGACCTGTACATCCTTGGCCAAGCCCACCACTTCATTGGCAACTGTGTCTCTTCTTTCACCGCCTTTGTGAAGCGGGAGCGGGACCTCCAGGGGAGGCCGTCCTCTTTCTTTGGCATGGACAGGCCCCCTCAGCTGCGAGACGAGTTCTGATCCTGTTTGGAGCATTTCACCAGGCTGAGCTGAGCTCTCCAGCTAGGCCCGGCAGCCAGAGGTGCTTCCCAGATTACAGGCTCCTCTCTCGGCTGCTAGAGATGGGGGAAAGTGCCGGGGACTTCCTAGAGGGGAGAGATGTGCCTTCTCCAATGCAGAGGATTCCAGGCTCTTGGGGGCTAGAGCGTCTCCCCGTCCACGTGCTTCCTGCGCTCTCTCCAGGGACTTGCTCTCATCAGCAAGCAGCCTGGCCTCTTCTGTCAGTCTTTCCTGCTCTGAGCAGCCTGGGATGCTGAACTCTCCAAAGAGATTTTTTTATAGAGAGTTTTTTATAGTTTTTATACAAGGTCGTGACTACCCAAGGATTCTCCCTCATTTTAAAGAATTGTTGAATTCCATTAACGTTCACCTAAAGTGACCTTAACTGCATGTGAATGAGACCCAGGCTGGGGTGGTCCGTTGGCCCCTTTTCCAGATGTCCCCTAAAGTGGCTCAAGACCCATCCCCACTGCCTGGCCAGAGCCATCGATGTTTCCCCTTCCCCCTCACTTCTTAGGTCATGTCCAGGCTTTGGGCTATGAGCATGCCTCCGTTGTAAACACTGTGCACATGGAAGTTGTCTGTCGTGGGTCCTGCAGTGCTTCCAGGGCAGCTAAGTGCTGCTCACAGTGTGCCCAGAAGGGAGAACATGTCATTTAGCCAGGTGGTCACAGTACTGCTCCCAGGGTCTTTTGGGGGTTGGTGGCTGCAGCAAACCTGGCCCCATCAGGGTCTCAGGATGTATGACAGGGAATCAGGGCACACTGGCCTGGCAGGAGCCCCTGGAAGCGGCTCTCTCCCCTTCTTATCTCTTGCCCCAAGGGACCTGGGTGGTGGAATTTTTGTATGAGGTGGTGTCCACAGCCTGTCCTCCCAGCCTCCCTCCAGCAGCTGGAGCCTCAGATCACATTCCCACAAGCGAGTGCTTCCTAAGCCTTTCCACCACACACAGAAGGTGCCAGGACCCAGGAGCCACTGGAATTCCCAGTTTGGAGACAGCCTTCGCCTGTCCCTTCTGATGAAGCTCTGCCGACACTGTGAGGCCTACGGTGTTACAGTCTGGGGTTTCTTGGTCTCTCAGATGCTGCCATTTTAATAACCCACGACTCCCGAGCACCCATGGTCTTTCCCCAGCAGAGCTTGTTTCTGTCATGTTACCTCCCTCAGGCTTTAATCCTGAAAAGGTAGCAGGAGCTTCCTGATTACCTTTGGGAAGAAATGCTTTTTTGTCAGGGGCAGACTGGGGTAGAGGTCAGAGGTCACAAGGCATTGAGGATCTGAAACACCAAAGTCACTTGCTGCTTAGAGCCACCACCCAACTCCAAGGGGAAGAAGCTCTACAGAAAGGGCGGTTTTCCCTCTTGGGAGCAGTGACATGTCTTAAAGCAGGTGGACTGTGAGAAGTGGTTTACCGTCCAGACTTGCTCTCGAGCCCCATCCGGAAGGAGGCTGCAAACCTGGAAGTGTGACCTCCGTCAGGCATTGTGAGTGTGCAACTTGCTGCTGACTTCATTCCCGAATTCCTTTGCCATCCACGGCCTTGCACTGGACTCATGCTTTCAAGTCAGCTCCAGGGGGCACCCAGACCACCTTGATTAGCATCAGCATAGTAGTAGCTTGTGTTCTGGAAGAAGGGCACCGGGTTCCAATCAGATTCAGTTGTGCTTTCGGCAAGTTGCTTACCCCAACCCAGTTTCTTCCCCTGTAAAAGGGCGGCAAACTAGCAGGTTGTTGAAAGGCCAAAGTCAGCTAAAGCCTATATATGAGAAAGCACTGCAGATTTGAAAGAGACCAAGTCGCATGTGCGGCTGCTGATGAACTTGACCGCCCCTCCCTGTGTGCCGGAGCTGTGCTTGCCAGATGCTTCATGAGCATTCTCTTAATCCCCACCCAGCCCCGTGGAGGAAGAGCTGTTCTTATCCTCTTTCTGCACAAGGAAAAATCAGTGCTCAGAGAATTCACATAATTTCCCCAAGGCCGCCCAGCTGGTGGCAAGCCAGGCCTTGACCTCCCAAAGCCAGTCAGCCGTCCTGCTCTGCTGCCTCCAGGTCACAGATGCACTTCACACCCTGCATGCTGGGGAACCCTCCAGGGTAAGAGTGACCCGTTACCTTCCACCTGGCACTTGCTGTGGGTGGTCCATGGCCAGGAGGTTTCTGGAGGAGGAAGACATCCAGGAAACTGCCAGCTTGAAGCTTACAGTCCCCTTATAGTTATTTAGTACAACAATTTTCACTCAACAGGTGGGTATTGATCACCTACTGTGTGCTAGGGATGCAGCAGAGAATCAAAGTCTTTGTCTTCGAGGAATTTGCATTCTAGAAAGTAGATATAATCAAATATAGTATAGGAGGTATTGACAAGAGCTTCGAAGAAAAAAACAAAGGGTAGGCCGGGTGGGCCGGTGGCTCAAGCCTGTAATCCCAGCACTTTGGGAAGCTGAGGTGAGAGGACTGCCAGAGCTCAGGGGTTCGAAACCAGCCTGGCAACTTGGCGAGACCTCGTCTCTACAGTAAATCAAAACATAAGCCGGGCATGGTAGCTCACGCCTGTAGTTCCAGCAGGTCGAGGCTGTAGTGGCTGTGAGCATGCCACTGCACTCCAGCCTGGGCAACAGAGTGAGAGTCTGACTCAAAAAAAGAAAAAGGGTATGGGGTGCAGTGGGCAAGGGTGTCCTATTTTAGATAAGGAGCTCAGGCCGGGCCTCTCTGAAGAGCTGCCCTGAGGGAGGGAGCACGTTTCTAGCCAAGGAAACAGCATGTACAAAGGCCCTGAGGCTGGAGAGCAGCAAGGGAGCCAGAAGGGCTAGGGCGGCAGATGTGAGGCAGAGAGCAGGGCAGCTGACAGAGAGTATAAGGTGACACCCCTACATGACTTTTAGTTGGAAAGTTACAGAAAGTCTTCCTAGGGTTCCAAACAGAAGAGGGTCTGGTCTGATGTATACTTCTGAAGGACCCCTCTAGCTGAGAGGAGGTTGGGGAAAGGCAGGTGGAAGCTGGGCTGTGCAGGTGGCACCGGAATTGCCTGGACTCGAACTGCAGTGTCCACTTCCCCCAGAAGGCAGAGGCATTAAAGAGCTGAAATGATCGGGGTTCTGGGTGGCTACAATTGCTTTTAAATTTCTTTTTTAAAGTATAAATCTTTGCATAGTTGTAATCATGCAGTATGTAAAATTCAGTGTCCTGTTTTTTAAAAAATTTGATAGTATATCCTATTTTCCCTGTTGGTACATAGCCTAAATAAATGTTTTTAATTATATCAAATTCTATTGAGTGTCCATGGCTCATCATTTTCCTATTATGAGAACTTAATGTGCTCCCAAATTATCACTATTGTTATTTGAAAAATATTTTCATTTGTGAGGGTTTTTTTAATTTAAAATATTTATCAAGATAAATTCCCAGAAGTGAAATTGTTGGATCAAAGATTTAAATCTTTTATCATGGAAAAATTTAAATATACATAAAAATTGTGAGTAATAAAATGAATCATAGTTTCAACAAATATTAACATTTTAGCAATTTAGTTTTATTTAGTCTCCCACTCCTAAGTCTGTTAGTTTGCTCAAGTCTTAAAAGAAAATCTGAATAAGCCAGGCCACAGTGGCTCACACCTGTAATCTCAGCTATTTGAGAGGCTGAGGTGGAAGGATTGTGGAGTTTGAGACCAACCTGGGCAACATAGTGAGACCCCATCTACAAAAAAAACTTAAAAATTAGCAGGGTATGGAGGTGCATACCTGTCGACCCAGTTAACTCAGGAGGCTGAAGCGGGAGGATCACTTGAGCACAGAAAGTCAGGGCTGCAGTGAGCTGTGGGCCCACCTCTGCACTCCAGCCTGGGCAACAGATAAGACCTTGTCTCTAAAATAAATAAGATCTAAATACATTTTGAAGGAAGAGCCACACACTGAGTAGGGGTGGGAGGGAAAGAGGAGTCCAGGATACGCCAAGGTTCAGGGTGCAAGAATGAGAAGAAGTTGCCCCTGACTCGCAGGGTGACCTTCCCCTCCCTGTCCTTCACCTCCGCGTTACAGGTGCTAAGAGTGTTCTCAGAGGGTGGTCTCCAGAGGTTCTTTGGAGTGCTGTTTGATAAGGCAGATTCCTGGGAGCCACCCCAGACCTGAAGAATCGGAATGTGCCCAGGAATCTTCATTGTCACATGCACCTATATGTGATCTTGATGCCCAGTGGCCTACAATCTGCTTAAATTGCACAGAGTCCTGGGTCCCAGCCCAGACCTGCAGGATCAGGACTCGGGATGCTGCCTAGGACTCTGTCTTCACAGAACTCCAGGACACTGACCTAAAGGAAGTGGAGAGTTTGTTATGGCCAGCCGGCAGGCAGTGCTGGGAGACCCCTGCTGCCCCTGCCTGGGATGCCTTGCCGGCTCCACCAGGAGTGGCCAACCAGATGACTTTGGGAGGTACCTGAGGCTTGGTGTATATTGATTTATGTCTCCTGTTATGTATGGGGGCTATAGAACTAGATTTCCAAACATTTCATTGTTTTAGGATGAGACTAAGCACATAAAAGGAATTAATTAAATTTTTAAAAAATTAAGTAACTACTAGTAGAGATGAGTTGTGGATTTGGCAGAAATGGGTAGGTTGGTGTTGAAAGACACCAAAGCAGGGCAACCCCCTTGGGTCCCCTCACACTGCGGGAGCTTTCCCGTCCTCTCAATAAATCCTACTTTAAAAAGAAAGGAAAGAGAGAAGGAACGAACCAAAGCTGAGACCAGGCATAGTGTCTCATACCTGTAATCCCAGCACTTTGGAAGGCCAAGACAGGAGGATGGCTTGAGCCCAAGAGTTGGAGACCTGCATGGGCAACATAGTGAGACCCTGTCTCTACAAAAAATAAAAAATTAAGCCGGGCTCGGTGGCTCAGCCTGTAATGCCATGCCTTTGGGAGGCTGAGGTGAGTGGATTGTCTGAGCCTGCGGGTTCGAGACCCGCC
>NW_007079706.1:89807-91457 GCF_000164805.1 Carlito syrichta | reverse complement strand
GCACCTGTAGTTTCAGCTACTTGGAAGGCTGAGGTGGAAGGATTGCCAGAGCCCAGTAGTTCGAGGCTGCGGTGGCCGGGAACGGCCACTGCACTCCAGTCTGGGTGACAGAGTGAGACTCCAACTCAAAATAAAATAAAATAAAATAAAATAAAAAATTAGCCGTTAGTCCCAACTACTTGGGAGGCTGAGGTGGGAGGGTCATTTGACCCAGGAGGTTGAGGCTGCAGTGAGCTATGATCATGCCACTGCACTGTAGCCTAAGTGACAGAGTGAGGCCCTGTCTCTAAAAAATATTAATAAATAAGAAACCAAAGCTAGGAAACACTGTCTTGAAATAGCATCGATCTCCAGAAATATGGAAGGGAGGGGAGAGAGAGTAAAGAAAGAAGGGAGTGGAAGTACAGAGGGAGGAAGAAAGAACAGCCTGAGCTTTCATTTCCATTTTCTGTTCACTCCAAAGGAGCTTATTGAACCATCTAGTCACAACAACAGTACTAATGAGCTTTCACTCGCCCGGAAAGAAAGATCCTTTTCTCCTCAATTCTCTCTCTATCCTTAGTGGGGTTGACAGAAAAAACCCATAGCCTGGAGGCAAATTCTGCACTCTGGATTATGTTGTCAAAATTAATTCAGATTCTTACTTGAAACCTGACTTATCTGAGGGTGAGACCTTCCTCTTGAAATCACATTACTTAAGGGCAGGCAGGTATGCCTGGTTTTATATCTACTCCTGTATTGATCGTCAACCCTGGACACCATGCAGAGCCAGGTGAACAGCAAGACAAGAAGGGACAAAAGGCACCTCCCAACACCTCCTTCCCCGGTGCAGTGACTGTTGGAGAAAGTTGGAGAAACCGTGCCCAGGTCATCCCTCTCCAGGAATACACTATTCTTAAAAATCAGCCACACATTGAACCATTTGACATCCATTCCTCCAGCGTGGGAGGTTTTCCACTTGCTAAGTGTTCAAGGTGGGTTAGGATGCACCCAGCTCCAGCAGAAGGCAAAAATGATCTTTTCCATTTTCCTCACTACTGCTTACAAAGCCAAAGAGAGAGTCCCAGTTCAGTGCTGACATGTCACTAACTTCTCTCTGCTGCTTGCTAATCATCTATCCTTGTAATGGAGACAGCAGACCTCAGAATCAGACAAGCTCAGCTAACTGGAATTTAGTTTTATCTAGCAAGGACACAGTTTGCCCAGGTTGGAGTGCAGTGGCACAATCATGGCTCACCACAGCCTGGACCTCCTGGGCTCAGGTGATCCCCCTACCTCAGCCTCCCAAGTAGCTAGGACTATAGGTATACACCTTCATACCAGGCTAATTTTATTTGTTTGTTTGTTTAGTAGCAATAGCAGGGCCCCATAGCGGGGTCTTGCTATGTTGTCCAGGTTGATCTCAAACTCCTGGCCTCAAGCAACCCCTCCTGACTTGACCTCCCAAAGAGCTGGGATTACAGACATGAGCCACCACACCCCGCCTTACGCTATTTTCATTATATTTATTTTCTAATATTTTGTGCTTTTTCTTTTCTTTTTTTTTGAGTTGAGGTCTCACTCTGTCGCCCAGACTGGAGTGCAGTGGCCACTCCTGGCCACCGCAGCCTCGCCTGCTGGGCTCCGGCGATCCTTCCGCCTCAGCCTTCC
>NW_007079706.1:74039-89468 GCF_000164805.1 Carlito syrichta | reverse complement strand
CACTCACCTCAGCCTCCCAAAGGCACGGGATTACAGACTGAGCCACCGAGCCCGGCTTGTGCTTTTTCATTTACAGATGTGCTTTAGATTTTCTGTGCAAGAAACTTATTTAGTTTACAAAAAGTGAGTTGGTTCAGAGAAAAAATGTTAAGTACATGATGTGTCGGCTGGGCTCGGTAGCTCAGCCTGTAATCCCAGCACTTTGAGAGGCCGAGGTGAGTGGATTGCCTGAGCCTGCGGGTTCGAGACCCACTTGGGCAACTTGACGAGACCTCATCTCTACAATAAATCAAAAATTAGCCGGGCGTGGTTGTGTGTGCCTATAATTCCAGCTACTTGGAAGGCTGAGGCGGAAGGATCAACGGAGCCCAGCAGGTCGAGGCTGCAGTGGCTGGGAGCAGCCACCGCACTCCAGTCTGGGTGACAGAGTGAGACTCCAACTCAAAAAAAAAAGTGTAAAAGAATATAGCTGTAGCATGAAAAATAAGTGCCTTCTGATAGCCCGGACCCCATCACAGAGGCAAGTATTGCTAACGGTTTCTTGTAAGCTTTCCAGAAATTTTTCTTGCCATGTATAGGCTACGTGTATATCCTTAAAAAAAACATTGAGTCACACAAAGACTCAAACTCCCAGCACTTTGGGAGGCCAATGCAGGAGGAGTGCTTGAGCCCAGGAGTTGGAGACCAGCCTGGGCAATATGGTGAGACCTCATCTCTCCAAAATAAAAAATAAAATTTGCTGGGCATGTGGTGTGTGCCTGTAGTCACAGTTACTTAAGAGGCTGAGGCTGAAGGATCACATGAGCCCAGGAGGTCAAGGCTATGGTGAACTGTGATCCCGCCACTGCACTCCAGCCTGGACAACACGGTGCGACTCTAACTCAAAGAAGAAAGGAAAAATAGAATAAGGAGAAAAAGAGTGATGCAGTTGTCAGGGAAGACCTGTGTCCAGGTGACATTTGAGCAGAGGCCTGAAGGGGATGAGTGAATGAGCCACGTCGATATCTGGGGAAGAACGTTCCAGGTAGAACAGCAAGTGAAGAAGACCTGACGGGGAGATGTGTTGGCATGTTGGAGGGGCAAGGAGGGGCTAGGAGGTCAAGTGTGGCAGAAGCAGAGGCCAGATTGTAGTAGACCTCTCCTTTGATTTCATGTGAGGGACCTGAGAGGCCACTGGAAGGTTTGGAGCACAGAGGATGACGTATCTCATTTAGGTTTTGTATTCGCTGTCTTTTGCCGTGTAACAACCCCCAAATGTGGTTAATAATAGTCATTTATTATCTCACAGCATCTGTGGCTCAGGAATGCAGAAGTAGCTTGGCTGAACGGTTCTAGCTCAGCATCTCATGAAACTGTGGTCAGACAGGCATGGGCCAGGACTGCAGTCACCTGAAGGCTCAATTGTGGCTGGAGGCTCCATTTCAAGGAGGCTCCTCCTACAGCTGGCAAATGGGGCCTGGCTTTTGGTGGCCTGGCTCTTGACAGGAGGGCTCAGTTCCTCTCCAGGGGGTTACCTGCACGTCTTGCAACACGGTGGCCAGCTTCCCCTCGAGTGAGTGATTCAAGAGACCAAGACAGAAGCTGCAGTGTCTTTTATGACCTCACCTCCGAAGCTGCACATTGTCAGTTCTGCCATTTTTATTGGTCATACTGACTAACTCTGTTCAGTATGAGAAGGGCAAGGAAAGGAGGAGGTGGGGATCATTATGGACCATCTTAGAGGCTGGCCACCTGGAGTTTTTTGTTTGTTTTATTAACATGCAATGTAATTTACCTTTTTTTTCTCTTTTCTTTTCTTTTTTGTTGCTGTTTAGGTGTATATTTCTATGATTTTTTTCTTTTCTTTTCTTTTCTTAATAGAGACAAAGTCTTACTATGTTGCTTAGGCAAACTCCTAAGCTCAAGCAATCCTCCCACCTTGGCCTCCCAGAGTACTGGGATTACAGGCGTAAGCCACTGTGCCCAGCCAGTTCTATGAATCTTAACACACTAGTGTATTTGCGTAACCACCACCACCACAAACAGGATACAGAACAGTTCCATCACCCCTCAAAAAAACCCTCATGTTTCCCTTTGTAGTGACACACTCCTCCCACCATAACCTGTGGCAACAGCAGATCCATCACTATGGTTTTGTCTTTTAGAGAATGCCATATAGATGAAATCATACAGTATGTAAACTTTTGAAACCAGATTCCGCCAGGCATTGTGGCATGTACCTGTAATTCCAGCACTTTGGGAGGCTGAGGTGAGAGGATTGCCCGAACCCATGGGTTCAAGGCCAGCCTGGGCAACATGGCGAGACCTCGTCTCTACAATAATCAAAAGATTAGCTGGGAGTGGTGGCGCATGCATGTGGTTCCAGCTACTTGGAAGGCTGAGGCAGAAGGATTGCCTGAGCCCAGTAGGTCAAGGCTGTGGTGGCCATGAGCATGCTGCTGCACTCCAGTCTGAGTGATGGAATGAGACTCCAACTCAAAAAACAAAACAAAACAAAAAAAACCTGGCCAGGTTCAGTGGCTCAACCTGTAATCTCAGCACTTTGGGAGGCCGAGGCGAGTGGATTGCCTGAGCCTGGGGGTTCGAGACCAGCCTGGACAACTTGGCGAGACCTTGTCTCTACAATAAAAAAAAATAACTGGACTCGGTGACTCAGCCTGTAATCCCAGCACCAAGGCGAGTGGATTGCCTGAGTCCGCGGGTTTGAGACCAGTCCGGGAAACTTGGCAAGATCTCATCTCTATAATAAATTAAAAAAAAAAAATTAGCTGGGACTTTATTCACCTTCCCCCTGACACATATCTCCCACAATCGCACCCATGTCTGGGCACAACCACTGGGGGAACTGAGAGACCAATCCTCACCCTCTTAGGCCACAGCTCCTGTAGTCAGAGAGGAGAGTCTCCTGCCTCATAGTCTCAGGCTCCTGTAGGCAGCTGCCCCCACCTCCACCAGCATGGAATGGCCTGGGGGCTAGGAATCAAGAGGTGGTTGAGAAAAGAAAAGACATGGGGTTCTCCCTGATGCTCCCTGGGTGTTAGGAGACCCCTTTCTGTTTTCTGGAGGTAGACAGGAAGATTTCTCCTGACACTTCTGGGCATGGGGCTGCATTGAGACCACCCCAGGGTACAGCAGAGGGGGAAAAAAGTGCAAACTCCCTTCCAGATTGGTGATGCTCCAATCAGAGGTCTCCTTCCACAATCTACCTACTGCGCTTCAGAGCCTCTCGCTAACTGTCCCATGTGTTCTGTACAGGGTTTACAGCTGCCTTTAGCAATGGAGACAGAGTAGAGACTGTTGACTCCATCTACCCAGAACTAGAAGCCAACCACAGGTTTTGAACTGTTCCCTCTAACTGTTGAGCAGACTGGAGGGGACCAGGTTGGAAGCAAGCAGGCTTGTGAGGATGCTAGAGGAGGCTACACAGAGATGACCCCTGGGTTGAGTCTTGAACTAGAGATGGTTGCTTTCAGAAGGACAGGCTGGGGAGTGGAACGTTCAGAACAGAGAGATCAGGCTGAGTGATGCCCTGGAGGGGTAAAAGTCTGAGAAGTCCACAGCGAAAGGTGCATGGCTGGGGCAGGGTGAGCATGAGAACCTCAAGAGAGGGCCTGGGGAGATGGGCTGGGCCTGGATGTCAAGAGGTGAGTGGTTGGTTTCTGATTTCCGTAGGTTGAAGAGAAAGGCCAGGTAATAATTTTCCACTCATGTGCGAGGAGGGGAAGCCCCCACCCCTCTTAGATCTGAGACAGGATGTGGGGAGGCTCGTAAGTGGCTAAGGCTTTGGCAGGCAGGGTAGCATCTAGACCGAAAAGGTCAATGGAGAAAGAAGAAGGATATGATTTAGCTGCCACTGAATGGAATTGTCATACTGCTGCAGCCTTTCCTGAGTCAGATAATCTGGGAGAAGGGTCAAGGGAATGTCTTTATTACCCAAGATAATAACTGAACATTTCCCAAGGGCTTACTGTGAATGAAGTGGAGGAGAGTGGAAAGGAGGGGGAACCGGGTGTTTAGAGTAGCTTTTGCTAGATCCCTTTTTATACTTTAAAAATGTTTGAACCAGCTGGGTGTGGTGGCTCAAGCCTAGAATCCCAGCACTTTGGGAGGCCGAGGCAAAAGGATTGCCTGAGTTCAGGGGTTCGAGTCCAGCCTGGGCAACTTGGTGAGACCTTGTCTCTTCAATAAATAAAAAAATTAGTCAGGTGTGGTAGCATGCACCTGTAGTTCTGGCTACTTGGAAGGCTGAGGTGGAAGGATCACCAGAGGAGCCCAGCAGGTTGATGCTAGGATGGCTGTGAGTGTGCCGCTGCACTCTAGCCTGGGCAACGGACTGAGACTCCCACTCACATAAAAAGAAAGAAAGAAAGAAAGCCAGTCCAAATTTAGTGACATAAAACAACATTCCTATTCTTTTTTTTTTTTTTTTTGAGTTGGAGTCTCACTCCGTTGCCCAGGCTGGAGTGCAGTGGCACGTTCACGGCCACCGCAGCCTCGCCCTTCTGGGCTTCGGCGATCCTTCCGTCTCAGCCTTCCAAGTAGCCAGAACTACAGGCACGTGCTACTACGCCCAGCTAATTTTTGATTTATTGTAGAGACAAGGTCTCATAGTTGCTCAAGCTGGTCTCAAACCCGCGGACTCAGGCAATCCACTCACCTCGGCCTCCCAGAGTGCTGAGATTACAGACTAAGCCACTGAGCCTGGCCTTTTTTTTGAGTTGGAGTCTCACTCTGTCACCCAGGCTGGAGTGCAGTAGCACACTCACAGCCACTGCAGCCTGAACCTACTGGGCTCAGGTGATCCTTTCACCTCAGTCTTCCAAGTAGCTGGAACTACAGGCACAAGCCACTATGCCCGACTTATTTTTTGATTTATTGTAGATATGAGGTCTCACCAAGTTGCCCGGACTGGTCTCGAACCCCTGGACTCAGGCAATCCTTTTGCCTTGGCCTCCCAAAGTGCTGGGATTTCAGGCTTAAGCCACCATGCCCCGCCAATCCTTCTATTCTTCACACAGAGTCTATAGGTTGGGAATTTAAGTAGGGCACAACAGAACTGGTGTGTGTCTGGGGCCAAAGCTGGGAGACTAGCACAGCTGGTGGGAACTCCCATGGATGGTGCCTGGGCTTGCATGACTAATGTTGGACTTATCCAGTGCCACTGACTGAAACACCTACAAATGGCCTCTCAGTGTGGCTTGGGCTTCCTCACAGCATGGAAGCTGTGTTCCAAGAGGAAGTACACCAGCAGGAAGCATCTGCAGAGAGAAAATTCCAAGATAACCAGGCAGTGCTGCAAGTCTATTTACGACCCAACATCGGAAGTCATATAACGTCACTTCTGCCACTCTGTTGGTAAAATCACAAACCTATGTAGATTCAAGGAAGGAGGACATGAATTTCTCCCTCCAGGGAGAGGGGTGGCAAGGAATTTGCCACCATTTCTTTTAAAACTGCCAAAGTTAATTATAGAATTTTAACATTTATTTATTTATTTTTTGAGTTGGGGTCTCACTCTGTCACCCAGACTGGAGTGCAGTGGCATGATCACAACTCATCACAGCCTCAACGTCCTGGGTTCAGCCTATTGACTAGCTGGGACTATAGGTTTGTGCTACATACCTGGCTAATTTTTTTATTTTTTGTAGAGATGAGGTCTTGATGTTGCTCAGGCTGGGCTCGAACTCCTGGACTCAAGCGATCCTCCTGCTTCGGCTTCCCAAAGTGCTGGGATTACAGATGTGAGCCACCGTGCCTAACTCCAAATTTATTTCTAAAACATTTTTTAACACAAAGAGTGGGAGATAAAACTCGGAGGCTGCCTTTGCTGAGAGTGGGTGGGGAGCGTCTGGGCATGTGCTCACAGCTCAGGCTGGGTCCTTTCTGTCTTTTGTCTCCTCAAGCCTGATAATCTCAAGAACCTGAGATAACTTGGCAGTTGCAGCATATAATTCTTCTTTTGTTTCTTTTCATTACCTGGAACCAAGCCCTTTAGGTAAATATTTATGTATAGATTTATTTGCTCCCCGTATTCCAGAAAGGATTTGAGGAAGCTTACAGGAATCCACACAGTATAATCATGTGATCAAAAAGATATAAATAGATCAAGAAACCAAGGTAAAGGGAAAGATTGAAACAGCAAGTTGAAACCAGAGGGAAAGTTCGCTCTTAAAATATATGATGCAAAGTCTTAAGTAAATACTTGGCATTGCAGGTGGAAAGAATGATATATGTTATCTGATCTAACTTCCAAATGGCTCCCTTTCCAACATCCCTGCTGAGTAGCCATCTAGCCCCAGTTTGCACATTTCTAGTGATGGAGAGCTCAGTACATTGCAAGAAAATGCCAGCAGTTAGAAAGGATGAACACAAGAGTCACAAGCTCAGATGTTCCAAGGGTCAGACGGGCAGTGAGAAGGCAGATCTGAGGTGGGGTGGTTGCTAGGGGCCTATGTCAAAGTGAAGTGCACACATCCTGTCGAACAGTAGCTGCTCATTCTTCTGGTCAGTTGTTTTCACGTGGGAAACCAGGCTCAGTGTAGCCAGGTCTATGGGTATTTCTTTCTTTTTTTTTTTGAGTTGGAGTCTCACTCCATCACCCAGGCTGGAGTGCAGTGGCACACTCACAGCCACCCCAGTGTTGACCTGCTGGGCTCAGGTGATCCTTTCACCTCAGCTTTCCAAGTTGCCAGAACTACAGGCACGTGCTACCATGCCTGGCTAATTTTTTTTATTTATTGTAGAGACGAGGTCTCGCCAAGTTGCCCGGGTTGGTCTCGAAGCCGCAGGCTTGGGCAATCCACTCGCCTCAGCCTCCCAAAGTGCTGGGATTACAGGCTGGGCCACTGAGCCCGGCCTGGGTATTTCAAGAAAAGTCAGAATTCTCAACTTCATGGAAAATCTGGTTTTAAAAATCAACATTGGTTCTCTTATTTATTTGAGTCAGAATCTCACTCTGTCACCCCAGGTTGGATTGCAGTGATAGGAACACAGCTCACTGCAGCCTCGATCTCCTGGGCTTAGGCGATCCTTCCGCTTCAGCCTCCTGAGTAGCTGGGACTACGGGCATATGCCACCATGCCTGGCTAATGTTTTGATTTTTTGCAGAGATGAGGCTTTGCTATTTTGCCCAGGTGAATTTTCTATTTTATAAACATTGAGCAGGCCAAATAAAACACATCTGCAATTTGATGCTGCCCATGGTTCACAGGCTTGTGAGGCCCAAGGTGTCCGGAAGTCACAGGCTTTGAAGCTGAGTGGGTTGGAACAGGCTTTGAATCCGGCTCTGTATCTTCCTGGGTAATTGTCTGCAGCCTCAGTTCTCATCTGTAAAATGGGGATAATAATAGCAGCAACCTCTTAAAGAAGTAGATACATGATAAGCAAGATAATCTATAAAGCACCTACCACAGTGCCTGACACACAGGAAGCACCCAATAAATGCAGTGCTACAAACAAACATTTATAAATAAGTATACAGTGTAAACAACTGCAGTAAATAGCAAACTATTCTGAGGGCTTCTCCATGGCTTCCATCTGGTAATCTAAGCTCTATCTACACAGGTAATTTTTGACAAGAGTGGTTGAGGTACGTGCCACAATTTCAGGAACTTTGTTTTTAATTATTAGAAGTATAGTTCAGGCCAGGCATAGTGGCTCATATCTGTAATCCTAGCATTTTGGGAAGTTGAGGCAGGAGGATTGCTTGAGCCCAGGAGTTTACCAGCTTGGGCAACATAGCAAGACCTTGTCTTTACAAAAAAAAAAAAAAAAAAAATTAAAAATTAGCTGGGTGTGGTGGTGCACACCTATAGTCCCAGCTACTCAGGAGGCTGAGGTGGAAAAATCAACTGAGGCTTTGGTTGAAGGGTTGAGCCGTGATCATGCCATTGCACTCCAACCTGAGTGACAGAGTGAGACCTCACTCAAAAAATAAGTGCAGCTCCTATTTTTCCCTTAGGTGCCAGAAATATGGCATTTTTCTCTGTTCAGGGCTCAGACAAAACTCAGCTGGGTGAAGAAGTCTGCAGGATCCTGCTTCTTTAGGATGGGGGGGAGTGATGAACAATTATGGACATAGATGACATGTTATGTGTACCTGAAGAGAGGGGCTGAGGGGGAGGACATTGCAGGTGAGGAGAACCCCTGGAACAAAGATGCGTGGGGGCAGGGCGCTCAGAGAGCCTGATCAGAGAAAAAAAGGGAGGTACTGCCAGCAATTGGGTTGGGCCTGGTGTTGGCACGAGGAACCCCTGGCCTTGTCCTCTGGGGATGGGGTCCATGAGAGAGTTGTAATCAGGACAGTTCTGCAGAAACAGAGGGAAGGATGGCCAAGAGTGATCAGTTTGCAAGTCACCAAACGTGCTGTATGTGCTTCCCACAAAACCTGGTCTCAGAGCAGTTTCATGCATGCATCTCCTCCCCAGAGCTTGGGAGCCTTCGGGGGGGTGGAGAATAGGACATTTCTCATCTTGCTGCCAAGTATTTGCAGAGGACTTGAGAGAGAAAGGGACTAAGCTGGGGCCATCTGGTTGTAGGAAGAGGAGAGAGTGTAGGCTCTGGGTTACAATCTGACTCTGCCATGTGGCAACTATGTAACCTTGGCTGGTTACTGAGCCAAGTCTCAGTTTTCCCACATGTGAGGCGGGGAGGGTAATAGTACCTTCAAGATACGATGATTATGAGGATCGATGCGCTTGACTCATTTAAGTACTGGCTACATGTCCTTTCTGCTCTCCCAGCGGCCTTCCCCTTGGCCCCTTTCCCTAGGCCGCCACATGTGTCTGCAGATCCTCAGGCTCCCTCCCCAGTCGGTGAGCTCTTGCCCTCTCAGGTTCTCATCCTACCTTCCCACTGGTCAAGAATGCACCTTTGAATTTATCTACTTCTAATGCTCCTTGGGAAAAACCAGAAGGTCACAGCCAGCTGGTAAATGGCGTAGTTGGGTCTCAAGTCCAGGCATGCTGCTCACTGTTTATGCCACACAGTGCCTTTTGGGCCCACTGTTTACCGACTGTGGGAAGTCACGTTTCTTGTCCCCCCAGCTGTCAAGGGCCAACATGAGAGCCCAACCCACATCTGCCCACACTCCCCGGCCTCCGTGGGGAAGTGTTGCCCTTCAGAAGAATCACCATGCTTTTCCCACATAGCCATTAGGTATGGAAGCATTTCACTGCAGCATTTTCTTATCAACTCTCACAGACATTCTGTGAGGGCATCCAGTGGGAGTCACATCCAATTCGTGGATGAACAAATTGAGGCTCAGAGACGGAGAGTGGCTTGTCCAAGTCCACATGGAATTGGTGTATCCAAGATTCTCCATGCCTCTGGAGTCCTAGCCCAGTGCAAACTCTACAACTTAGCCACATGAAGGGGTCTTGTTGCTCCTGGAGTGACGCCCTCCACACAATTGTTTCAGTAAAAGCCAGGTGTGGTGGAGCGTGCCTGTAGTTCCAGTTATTTAGGAGGCTGAGGAGGGAGGATTACTTGAGCCTGGGAGTTTGAAGCTGCAGAAGAATAATTCTGCTAATTTGAGAAGTGAATGATGATACTACATGCTTTTAAATGAGTGTGTTGTGTGCTACTATGCGCCAGCCACTGTGCTGAGCGCAGTGGATACAAGTGAGTAAGAAAAACCCAGCCCTGGGACCTAGTTGCTAGTCCTGGTTCCTTTCGGGGCTCCTTGACCTCCTTCTGGCTCTCACTGTTTTCTTTTTCTCTCACCGTTTTATGTGCCTTTCAGCTAGGAAAGCATTTCCCACATTCCCTGGGTAAATCCTCACAGCAACCAGCAAGACTTGAATAGGAAAATGAGATCCAGAAAGGTGACCTCACCTGCCCAAGGTCACACAGCCAGTGAAGTGCCCAGGAGGAAGCAGTTAGCAGCCAGCTCCTGTTGGACTTCTTCAGAAAACATCAAAGAAGTGAATTTAGAACCCATTAGCTATTCCCAGCCTTCGGGGCCTCTCCCGGTCCCAGAGCCTCACCAGACTGAAGCTGGGCACTCAGCCACGTGAGAAACGTCGGGCACAGCTCAGGTGCTTGGCCTCGGTCCAGGCCTGGCATCTGGTTTCTTCCTGAAAGGGGCACTGGGATGCTACTTCCTTGAATCCTCATAAGTAATTCCCTTTGCAGTCTTTTTACACAATCCCTCTTCAGCCTTCCTCCCCAAGTGGTATTAACTTTCCAGAAGACTGAACTCTCCTATCAGCATGACTTCTCACATTTACGGAGATTGCTTCGCTGGAGGACACCATGCCCCCCACCCCCCCGATAAAGGAAGGAAGGAGATCCGCCATGCGTGGAGGACCCACTGTGCTAGGCATTATCCTACACCTTTTCTTGTGTGTGTGTGTGTGTGTGTGTTGCGCACCCACTCTGTTGCCCAGGCTAGAGTGCAGTGGCACAATCATGGCACACTGCAGCTTCAACTCTTCTGGCTTAGGTGGTCCTTTAGTCTTAGACTGCTGAGTCTCTGGGACTATAGGCACACACTACCATGCCCGGCTAATATTTTTATGTTTCATAGAGACCAAATTTCACTATGTTGCCCAACTGGTCTCAAATGCCAGGGCTCAAGCAATCCTCCTGTTTCGGCCTCCCACAGTGCTGGGATTACAGGCATTAGCCACTGTGCCCAGCCCCACACTGTACCTTATTTAATTCTCAGACAAACCTGAGCAGTAGTATTTCTAGCTCCATTTTGCAGGTGAGGAAATCGAGTTCCAATGAGGTAATGTGATCTGCACTGGGTCGTTCAGCTAGCTGCTGAGAGATGGAGGTGGGATTCAAACCAAAGACTCTCTGAACCTCGTAGTCCATACTAATGACTTTCCATAGCCCAGAACTGCGTTGTCCAATACAGTAGTAGTCACTAGCCACATGTGATCACTTAAGCTTACTTTAATTAAATTAAATAAAGTTCGGCTTTTCAGTAGCATTAGGCTTATTTCAAGTGCTCCATAGACACCTGTGTGGCTGGTAGCTGCCCTATGGGACTGCATAGATATAGAACATGTCAAAAAAAAAATGTGGTACATATACATGATGGAATATCATGCATCCGTAAAAAAGGAAAACATTATGGATTTCACAGCAACATGGATGGATTTCGAATCTATCATACTCAGTGATCTATCACAGAAACAAAGAACTGAATATCACAGGTCCTCACTCATAAGTGGACCCTGAACATTTATCAGAAAGGGATTGGCAATAGCGGGAAACTGCAGGGGGAGGGTGCATAACATCAATAAGGGTAACTGATCTTGAACCAGGTGAAGTGGGAACCAAAGAGAGACCCAAATTTCACCTGTGCGATGACCACTTGTATACCTAATCCTGAATTGTCCCCCACATCTTAAAAAAAAAAAAAAAAAGGAACAAGTTCATCGCTGTGGAAATATCATAGCCACACATGTGGCTGGTGGCTACCCTGGGACTGCAAAAATAACAGAGCATGTCCATCCCAGTGGAAATATCTGCTAGACCACACTGCTGTAGAATGTCAGAGAAGAGAGAAAGCTTGCTGATTTGACCCTTGCATGGGAGTCAGGCCACCTGCCACTTGCCAGTTCTGTAGGGGCCCATCAGAAGTTATTTTCTCTGGGTGAGCTCATAATAAGCCACCCATGGGTTTCCAGACTGCATTTTACCTTCCATCTGGCTTGGGCTTCATTCAGTCCCACTGGTGACTGGAGCCAGCAGGTCCCTTCTCACACTCTTCTGCCACCCCCAATCCCCAGGTATCCAGTACCTTCTTCTGTCCAAGGGATTTGGGTTGCTCCCAGCCACTAAAGTGGGATGTCCTCGCAGGATAAGTCAAATGGAGATTAAGCAAAGTCTCATGTACAGTGGGCTGAGTGGTCACTGGGTAACATTCCTCTTACTGGACAGCAGGGTCCTTGCTGAGTGAGTGAGGGGGAAGGCTGATGGAGCTCTCTGGCAAAGCACATGTCTGGTTATAATGGGATTTTTTTTTCCTGCCTAGCCACTGAACCCCCTTCTGTGTTTGGGAAATCCTTACTTTGCGAATAGAAGGCAAAGTCTTCTTACCCAAAAAGCTGCGGGATCAGATGTTTTCTCTGGAGCTTCCACTGCAGGCAGGAGGTGGGCAAGTGACCAAAGCTTGACAAACAGAGCTTGGGTCACAGAGCAGGGCTGTGGGGGATCCTTAGGCGAGGGGAGGTGAGAATGTGTGGAGACCATGCCTGGGACCAGGTGACCATGGTGAAAGCTGGGCATCTAGTGTTTTCACAAGACAGGCCCAGGGTCACATAGTCCCACATGACCTGGCCTTTGTCATTCCTGGCACTTTTAGAAACTTCCTGGTGATTTTGTGAACTTCCCATTATCTATACTAATTTATACTAATAAATTGCTTTTCTGCTACCACCAGGCGGGGTTGGTTTCTATTGTTTATGATGAACTGACACAATGGTGCTCACTGGAATTACACTAGATCTTTTCTAGGCTGGCGTTTGATCTGGTGAAGGAGGGGTGGGGGGTTGAAGGAAGCCCACTTTGGTCCATACGATCGTGCTGGGAAGGGGAGGACCCTTTGTCCCAGCCACACTGGTGTCTTTCTTCTTGCTGCATTCTTGCCATCTCTCCCCTCCATTAAATTGAGCAAATCTCTAGAAGACTTGTTCTGACTTTTTGAGACTTCATTCATTCTCCAAGTCTTCTCAAGATTCTGGGGCTCAGAGAGTTCTTTCTTTATTTTTCTGCTGAAATAACTTTTCCCTGAGCAATAAATGCCTCACAGTCCAGGTTGGATAGGAAAGAGGACAGAGTATGAAAAGAAAATGCCAGAAATGGAAACATACTGGGACATGAGACTTCTGGTGCTAAAACAGGAACAGTCTTGTACAAGACAGGGTAAGTTGATCACCCCACACTGTACAACAGCTACTAATCTCATTCCAATACAGATTCCTAGAGACAGAATCAAGACCAGATCCTCATCAGCAATGCCTTATCAAAGTAAGATAAGAGAGAGGGAAAATTTTGTTTTCATTTTGATTTCCTTTAATACGAGTAGGCAGCTGTATCTTTTCCTGTTTTCTACTCCTTTTCTCTGAGCTGTTTATACCTATTAATTTACCAGATTTTTTATTTTTATTTTTTTTTTGAGTTGGAGTCTCACCCTGTCACCCAGGGTGGAGGGCAGTGGCACAATCCCGGCTGCTGCAGCCTTGAACTGCTGGGCTCCAGGGATCCTTCCGCCTCAGCCTTCCAAGAGGCCAGAACTACAGGCACGCACTACCACTCCCAGCTAATTTTTGATTTATTGTAGAGACGAGGTCTCACCAAGTTGCCCGGGCAGGTCACGAACCGACGGGTTCAGGCAATCCACTCACCTCGGCCTCTCAAAGTTCTGGGATTACAGGCTGAGCCACTGAGCCTGGTCTTTTTTAATTTTAAAGATTAAAAAGATATCATAATTTCATATATTTATGGGGTACATGTGAAATTTTGTTACATGGGTAGAATATGTAATGATCAAGACAGGGTATTTAGGGAATCTGTCACCTGAGTATTTATCATTTCTATGTATTGGGTACATTTCAGGTCTTCTCTTCCAGCTATTGAAAAATACAATATAAAATAAATATTTCTGTTAACTAGCAATCAAGAGAGCCAGTTAAACATGGTAGATAGACAAAATGTATTTATTTCCGCCCCTCAAATCCCACTATATGACAATGTGGAATAAAAAATATATTGACTGAAGACCTGGCATGATGACTCGCCTGTAATCCCAGCACTTTTGGAGCCAAGGTGGAAGGGTTGCTTGAGGCCAGGGCAACATAGCAAGATCCTGTCTGTAAAATACATAAATAAAATATATGTATATATGTAAATCCAGAACATTTATAGGACAGATGAAGAGACATTAGTAGTCCAGAGATTTCAGCAAGGTTTTAGAATACAGAGACAGATAGGGAAGTAGTAACTGACTTAACAGGGGAAGGAAGTTATGACCTAAATGTCTGCAGATAATATTGATTTGATGACTAAAAGGTGAGCCCAAATCATTCCATAGAAGAGATGGATGCTAAAGATGGGGATATAAATATCCCACAGAGTAGAGTAAAAAGAGAGATATGAGAAAAACAATAACTTAGGAGCTAAGTCTGTAAGGTACAAATCCTGACTAAGAGAAGTTCCAGAAAGAGAGAACAGAGAAAAAAATAGAGGGGAGAAAATTATCAAATAAATAATACAACAAAATTTTCTAGGTTAGAGGGATATAAGTCTGCAGATTGAAAGGGCCCAGCTAACACAAGTGAGAAAAAACCCTCACTGAGGGGAATCATCATCAAATATCATAACATTGTAGATAAACAGAATAGTCAAAAAGTTTCCAAAGATTTTTTAAAAACTCAACAAACTAGTCATATACAAAGCAACAGGATTTAAGAATGGCATCAGCGACCAGCCTGAGCAACTTGGTGAGACCTCGTTTGAAAAAAAAAAAAAAAAAAATCTGGATACTAGAAATGGTAGTGCCATTGCTTTGAAAATTCTGAAGGAAAATAAATTTCAGCCTAGATTTCTTTATTATTTTTTGGTTTTTGTTTTCTTTATTATTCTTTTGTTTTTTGTTTTCTTGATTATTCTTGCTGTGTTGCCCAGTCTGGTCTCAAACTCCTGGCTTCAAGTGATCCTCTTGTCTCAGCCTCCCAAGGTGCTGGGATTGCAGACATGAGCCGCCTCACCCAGCTCTGCCTAGGTTTCTATACCTTGCTAAACTATCAATCAAGTGTGAGAATATTTTAAAGACACATTTACACATACAAGGACTAAATATATTGGCTTCTGTACACTCTTTCTCAGAAGTCTCTTGAAAGACGTGCTCAGAGATAACAGGGTAAATCCACAATCCAGAAGACACCAGGAACAGGGCACAGGGAAGCCATCCCAGGAGTGGGACTAAGGAAGTCCAGTAGGAGAGTTGTGTAGTAGGCCTGGAGCACGCTGGTCTGGATTAGACTGAAGTCTTCCAGAGAAGAAAACAAAGCAAAGTGCGTGAAACTATTTGTTGTTTGTAAGCATCTCGAAAAATCACTGCTAAGTATTTGCCTAATTTATTGAAACAGAGGAAAAAATTAACAATAGCTACAAAGAAAGCTGATAAAAATGGAAAAAATGGAGGTATTCACTCCAGAAAATACCAAAAGATGTGGAAGAAGTGAAACATAAACACAGTGAAACATAAACATGCATAGATACATTACTCGACTCTCACCCCTTGCGAGAGGGAAAGGACCGACGCGGGTCGGGCACCCCTAAGCGCCAGCGCCCAGCGGCCCTCCCGGCCCCGCCCAGCCGCTGCCCTGTCCGCCGCCTATGTCCCAATAAAGTTATTGAAATTGACGCCGGTTGCTAAGGAAGTGGGTCGCCGAGCCAGGTTGCTAAGGAAGT
>NW_007079706.1:48984-74019 GCF_000164805.1 Carlito syrichta | reverse complement strand
GGCTAGGAGCCCACGTGGGGCTGCAGCCGTGGTTAGGGCCCCAGCTCGGGACGGGGCCAGGAAAGCGAGAGGCTGGTGTCCACACCTCAGAGATGTCCCTGGCTAGCTGTGTGACCTTGGGCAAGTCCCTCCCCCTCTGTGGCCTCACTTGACCTGTTTGTCCAGAATGGTTAAGATGATCTGTGTATTGAAGGTGCCCTAAGTGGGAGAGGAAGAATTGTTGGGGTACCTTAGCGTGTGGAGTGAGAGACAAGTATGAAGTCTGAGTAATTAGAGACTTGGCATCTTCACTTAGAGACGCTGTGGCCCTGGACAGGCTAATCTCTTCGGGCCTTTTTTTTCCCTTATCTGTGAAATGGGATAATGGACGAGTTTGGGAATTCTCCGAGACTGCCTATGTCAGATAGCTTGGCGCATAACACGTGCTCAACAAGCTATTAGGAGACACCCAGGGTAGGAGAGGAGGACATCTAGGAGGTGACTTGGGACAGATAGGATGTAGGTGTGTAGAGTGTCAGTACATACAGGTGATTCTACCACTGGAACATTTCCCCACCCCAGCTTTACTTCTCCATTCTGCTCAGAGCAAGGCAGTTAGAGGACTTCTACAAGTAGTCCTGGGAGGGGGAACCGTAGGTCAGTTTCTTGTAGATGGCTGTGGTTGTGGTCTTTTTTTTTTTTGAGTTGGAATCTCACTCTGTCACCCAGACTGGAGTGCAGTGGTACGCTCACAGCCACCACAATCTCAACTTGCTGGGCTCAGGTGATTCTTCTGCCTCAGCCTTCCAAGTAGCTGGAACCACAGGCATGTGCCATCACTCCCAGCTAATTTTTTTTTTTTTAATTGTAGAGTCGAGCCAGGCTCCGTGGCTCAGCCTGTAATTCCATGCTTTGGGAGCCCGAGGTAAGTGAATTGCTTGAGCCCGCGGGTTCGAGACTTGCCAGGGCAACTTGGCGAGACCTCATCTCTACAATAAATCAAAAAAATTAGCCGGGCGTGGTAGCGCGCGCCTGTGGTTCCAGCTACTTGGAAGGCTGAGGTGGAAGGATTGCCGGAGCCCAGCAGGTCGAGGCTGTGGTGGCCAGGAGCAGCCACTGCACTCCAGTCTGGGTGACAGAGTGAGACTCCAACTCAAAAGAAAAAAAATTGTAGAGACGCGTTCTCACCATGTTGCTTAGGCTGGTCTCGAACCCCTGAGTTCAGGCAGTCCTCTTGCCTCTGCTTCCTAAAGTGCTGGGATTACAGGCTTGAGCCACCGTGCCTGGCTTATTTTCTACTTGGGCCTTGTTGACCTTTCCAGAAGAAAAAGGGCATCTTTATGTCCTTTGGGAAGTGCTTAAAATAATAATAACTATTTACAAGTATATGATTTGTATGTGTGTGTGGAGTAGGAGTTTCTGTCACCCAGGCTGGAGTACAGTGGCACACTTATGGCCACTGTAGCTGTGAACTGCTGGGCTCAGGCGATTCTTCTGCCCCAGCCTTCCAAGTAGCTGGGACTACAGGCATGTGCCAACATGCCTGGCTAATTTATTTTTTATTTTTAAAAGGTCTCACCAAGTTGTCCAGGCTGGTCTCAAACCCCTGGACTCAGGCAATCTTCTCACCTCCGCATCCCAAAGTGTTGGGATTACAAGCATGAGCCACTGTGCCTGGTTAAATTATATGGTTAAGAAGCACTTTTCAGGTCGGGTGCGGTGGCTCAAGCCTGTAATCCCTGCACTTTCAGAGGCTGAGGTCGAAGGGATTGCCTGAGCCCGTGAGTACAAGAACAGTCTGGGCAACTTGGCCAGACCTCATCTCTACAACAAATCACAAAATTAGCCAGGCGTGGTAGCGCGCATCTGCAGTTTCAGCTACCTGGAAGGCTGAGGCAGGAAGGATCGCCGGAGCCCAGCAGGTTGATGGCTGGGGTGGCTGTGAGTGTGCCAGTGCACTCCAGCTTGGGTGACAGAGTGAGACTCCAACTCAAAAAAAAAAAAAAGCACTTTTCAGATATATGATTTCATTTTATCTTTACATAGTCTTTGCCTAGCAGCTGGTGTTGTCATTCCAATTTGTATATAAGGAAACTGAGGTTCAGAAAAGTGAAAGACTTGCCTAAGAATCTTATCCCTATTTAATGATGGAGCTAGACATGTTTTTAGGTAAATCCTGTAATTTATCTCTCATACCCCGATGCCTCTGGTCTCACAAAAGTCGCTGTTATAAGACCACAGGAATATTCTTGTGTTACTTCTAACTGCTGTGGCTAAAGACTTTTCTTCCAGTGGCACAGAAACAAGATCTCACATAAAGCCCTGTTTAAACAGATACCCCGCCAAGGTGTGAACCTCAAAAGAGAACTGGGCTGTTTTGAAGGGGGCTTCTCTATCCCTTGTTCCCTCCTCTTTCAAAGGAGGAGAGTAGACTAGATGAAAACTCTTGCAGTGCTGTTGTGCTGTTGTGGTTAAAGCATGGTCAGGCTGCCTGGGCTCTGCCACTTCCAAGCTGTGTGCCACTGAGAGATTTACTTCACCTCCTTGTGACACAGTTTCCTCATCTATAAAACGGAGATATTTATAGTACATGTCATGAATGGCTGCTGTGAGGATTTAGTAAGCTTACTATATGTCAAGTGCCAGGCATATTTGCTAAGCGTTAGCTGTCATTGTTTGGGCTTAACATGGTGTTTTACTATATTTTATTTTCTATTCATGGTTGGTGAATGAATACAAGTATGTGATGACATCAGATCTGTCCACCTCACAAGATCCTTGCAAGCATGAAGCAGTAGCCATTACTGTATTATGTAAATGTTGGTTTATTATAGGGTTGTCCTTGGAACCTGTAACCCTGTGTCACAGTGGGTGGCAAAGGAAGGTGAAAGCTGATGGTGGGATGCCAGATTCAGTAGCTCCACAGCCAGTTCAGTAAATATCTACTAACTGCCTTTATGACAGGCACATGGAGATGTGGGGATCAGTCCCATCTCCATATCCTTCACGAACCCAGAGCTTAATTTGCAAATTACTAGCATTTGGCTTGATTTGACTTCTTTAATGAGCTCAGATCTGGTGTTTGCCCTGGTTGCAGAGTCAAGCTGCTGACGCAGATCCTGTTGTGTCCTTGACTTCTGGTAGGTGCCGGAGTTAGAAGCCTCAGATTGCTCCCTAAGCCTTTCGTCCATTGCAGTGTGGGTCCCTGAGAAAGAGCCCATGTGATTGCCAATACAGCACTCTCTGTATGGTGCCTCATGGCTTCCAGAAACGCTACGTGTGCCCTTACTTACGTGGTCTTATTGAGAGCCCTTCGAGGAAGGTAAGGTGCAGACAGAGGAAGATCCCTGTTTTGGTGTCGAGGAACTTGAGGTAAAGGAAGCCATGCTGCTACTGAGTGACCCATTTCACGTTAGAATCAGTCTCCTGACTCCAAGCTCAGGGCTCTTGCCACTATGCCCCTTGCTTCTATGGCATCAGCGTTTCCTGAGCCCCCAGAGTGTGTCCACTCTATTTAGCCTGAAGAACATAATGGTAGGAAGGTGTACGAGGCCCTGGCTGTCCTGCAGCTCTTGTTCTACTGGCCGCAGACAGAAAAATAAACAGCAGATGGACAAAGCAACTTGGAAAGGAATAAGTGCTGTGAAAACAATAAAGCAGTGATGTCATAAAAGTGACTTCTCCAGGAGCTTGGGTTGCTGCTCCTTTAACTGAGCAGTCAGAAAAGACCTCTGCAAGGTGGTGATATTTTTACTGAGATTTACTCCTGGGGAAGGGCAGCCTTTTGGAGACATGTGGAAGGAAGAGCAAGGGTAAAGGCTCTGAGGTGGGAACAAGCTTGGTAAGTTTCAGAAACTACAAGAAGGATTAGAATGGCTGGGGCAAGCCGGGCTCTGTGGCTCACCCTGTAATCCCATGCTTTGGGACGCTGAGGTGAGTGGATTGCCTGAGCCCATGGGTTCGAGACCCGCCTGGGCAGCGAGACCTCATCTCTACAATAAATAAAAAAAATCAGCCGGGCGTGGTAGCACATGCCTGTAATTCCGGCTACTTGGAAGGCTGAGGCGGAAGGATCGCCGAAGCCCAGCAGGTCGAGGCTGTGGTGGCCGGGAGCGGCCACTGCACTCCAGTCTGGGCGACAGAGTGAGACTCCAACTCAAAAAAAAAAAAAGAATGGCTGGGGCAAGTGAGTTGGAGGGAGAGCAGAGGTGAGTGGATGTAGCGGATGGGATGTGGGGTCTTGGATCATACAGGGCCTTGTCGGCTGGGTAAGGAGTTGGGATTGTATTCTAAAGTTGTGGGAACCATTGAAGGCTTTGAGAAGAGGAGTGACGTGATCTTTTTTGAGTTGGAGTCTCACTCTATTGCCCAGGCTGGAGTGCCATGGTACACTCACGGCCACTCCAGTGTCAACCTGCTGGGTTCCGGTGATCCTTTCACCTCAGCCTTCCAAGTAGTCGGAACTACAGGCACATGCCAACACACTTGGCTAATTTTTGATTTATTGTAGAGACGAGGTCTTGCCAATTTGCCCAGGCGGGTCTCAAATCCACGGGCTCAGGCAATTCACTTGCCTCAGTCTCCCGAAGTGCTGGGATTACAGGCTGAGCCACTGAGCCCGACTTCTTTTTCTTCTTCTTTTTTTTTAAATCACTCTGGCCTCTATGTGGCCCATGAAGTTTAGAAGGCAAGGTACAGCAGTGGCAGCCAGAAGACGAGTTAGGAGGTTAGGTGTGGCCTGTAGGGTGGTGATAATGGCCATGGTAAAAGAGGATGGATTGGGACCATGTTTTGTGCGTGGACCCAACAGGAGGTGGGGTGGGGTGAGGGGGACAGGAATGAAGGATGACTTCTGTTTGGGGCCTGAGCAGTTACATAGCTGTTGGAGGTGCCATCTGCCACTGAAATGATGATGGGATGTTTTGGTATGGGGCCCTGTGAGGAAGAATTAGCCAGTTTACTCTGAACCTGTTGGAAAAGCACCGCAAGATACAAACATCATACTTGATAGTCTGTGTATAGGAAGTCCCAGATTATGCTGAGGGAAGCTAGCCAGGTGCACCCGAATGAGGCGTCTACCTTGGACCAAAACAAAAGCCTTGCTTTTCTTGCAGTCTGGCTCTTGGCCCGCTTGTGAAGCAGCCGGTGCGGGCCTCACCAGGGCAGTGCCTGTCTGTCTTAATGCTGTTGGCAGTGCTGTCATGACTTGGGATCTTGGCCGAGGGAGGTTGGAAAGAGGCTGACCGGCTCTGGGAGAGGACTTAGAGCCACTGGTGAGGCTCAGTGCCCCAGATGGCGGCATTCTTCCTGCCAAAGTGCTTCTTTCCTGGCCTCCAAATGACAGTTCTAAACTTTCAGAGCTTATGACTTGGGAGTTCCTTGAAATGCTATTGTGTTCTACTAGAATTCCTAGAGGATTCTTGAATGGAGTATCTCTTCTGAGCAAGGGAATTCAAGCCTTATTTTTACATACTCCAGTAATTGCATTTGTAAATTTGGACATTGCAATGTTGTAAATTCTGCACTGTGACTAGTAAAACAAAAAATCTTATCACTGTCACTTGCATAACTTTGTTTACAGTGTAGAGTGCTCTTCCTGAGCAGTTTCAAGTAACTTTTAGTCAGTTGAGATCATGTGAAATACATACTATCTTCAGTTTACAGATGAAGACATTGAGATACAGAGATTGCTCATTTTTGTAAGTGATATTAAGCATCTGCTAGGTGCTGGGTTGGGCAGATCCTTGCTGCTCAAGGCATGTTCTGTGTGACAGAGGTATCCATGTCCCTGGGAGCTTCTTGGAAATGCAGACTCTAGGCCTAGATCTAATAAACCAGAGTCTGCATTTTACCAAGATCCTTGGGTGTTTCCTTTGCACGTTAAAGTTTGAATTGCACTCATCTTGCAAAACTAGGACCGGCCAATGATGACAATGAAAGTAATAGTGATAGCTTAACGTTTTTTGAGCCAGGTACTGTTCTGAGCACTTTACATGTCTCATTTAGTCCTTACAGCAATCCTGGAATGCAGGTTTCCAGAAGAGGAAAGTAGTGGCACAGAAAAGCCAGATGCTCCCCTACAATTGTGGCCTCCAAGTCTGTTGCTCTTTCTTCCACTCACTTGCTCATCGGTTTTTCAGGTGGGCAGTGACCACATCCCTGGTGTCTTGTCAGAGGCCTCTCCCTTCTGTACTTGGGTAACATAATTTTAAATGCTGATAAAAAAAAGCAACTTCAAAGAATGATTGAGGAAATTAAGGGGAAAACCCTTGAGCTATTTTAGCATAACTATGGGAATCAATTACTTGACTGATGCGGTCATAAACAGATACCCAATTTGGTAAGATAAGCTACCTGTCACACTTAGTCGTGACTCCACAGCTGAGACAACTGAAACAGGTAGGAACTGTGAGCTTGTAAACTGTTAGCCTAAACTGTTTCTTGATTCTGATGATAATGTCTGGGTGAGAAGAGGAGGCTAGAGTCCCATATAACACCCACTGACTAGTTGTAAAAGATTCTATCTCATAGTGCCTCAGTTTTCCCTCTCTGCCTGTGGGCTCATTGGTTTCCTTTCTATATGTCCTATCTCTTCAGATTCTAAGAACGATTTCTTGGTCGAGGCCTCTGCCATCTCCAGAAATTCTGGCGTGAAAAGGCAATGAGACCTGGGTGGAGGCAGAATTCTAAAGCAGTTCTGCCACTTGCTGTGTGTTCCATGTCATACAGCAAGTGGCAGAGTCTCTGGATCTCTCTTTTGCTCTCTTTCCCTCTTGCACTATATATAAAAATGTGTGTGTGTGTGTGTGTGTGTGTGTGTGTGTGTATAGATATAGGACAGTTCTTCCCAAGACCTTTCCAGCCCTGCCCAAAGACTGAGACTTGAGTTGGATGGTATTTTCCTCTTCCTTGGTGATTTCATGCTGACTTTTCCCCTACCTTCTGGGTAGAGCTTTCAAAGTATATTTCTTGGCAGTCAGAGAGCATTACAATCAGTTCATCTTATCAGCTCACACATCTGCACTGCAGCTTGGGATGTTCATGTTTAATGCTTAGTTTTAATGCTTAGTTAATCATGGTGACACATTGTGTCTCTTTACTTTGTCACACTGATTATAGACTTTGAGCTCTGCACACACAAGCAGATCTATCTTTAGTATGCTGATTTATTTAAATCATAATTTGCATTAGGGAGTGAACCAGTGATAATCATAATGGGTGTGGTATTATATTTAAAATTTTTGGCAAGATATTTGCAGTACTTGCATTTTGTTATACTCGAACATAGTGAATATATAAATAGAAATGGATCCAAGTGAAATAAGAATCATCATCGGTTACAGGGAGTTTGGGACTTACCATACAGTTACCCATGCTGGGGTCCTTCATATCACCTTGAGCAGTGATTTCAGGAAGGGTTTGCCTGGGCTTTTGTGTGTGACATAAATTAAACAGAAATGAGGCTGGGCATGGTGTCTCATGTGTATAATCCCAGCAACTTTGGGAGGCAGAGATGGGAGGATCACTTGAGCCCAGGATTTTGAGACCAGCGGGCAACATAGCGAGATGTCATCTCTACTAAAAATAAGAAAAATTACTTGGGTTTGGTTGCACGTGCCTGTGATCCCAGCTACTTGGGAGGCTGATGCAAGAGTATTGCTTGAGTCGGGCTCTGTGGCTCAGCCTGTAATCCTGTGCCTTTGGGAGGCCGAGGTGAGTGGATTACCTGAGCCAGCGGGTTTGAGACCCGCCTGGGCAACTTGGCGAGACCTCATCTCTACAATAAATCAAAAATTAGCCGGGTGTGGTAGCGCGCGCCTGTAGTTCCAGCTACTAGGAAAGCTGAGGCAGAAGGATTACTGGAACCCAGCAGGTCGAGGCTGCAGTGGCTGGGAGCGGCCTCTGCACTCCAGTCTGGGTGACAGAGTGAGACTCCAACTCAAAAAAAAAAAAAAGAGTATTGCTTGAGTCCAGGAGTTGGAGGCTGCAGTGAGTCTTGATTGTGCTACTGCACTCCGCACTCCAGCCTGGGCAACAGAACGAAATCCTGACTTAGTAAGCAAACAGACAAACAAATAAATAAAAAATAAAAACAAACTCATAGCACAATCTTTAGCAGCTTAGTGTGCTGCAGTAATCATTATAACACATTTCAAAAGCCTAAGCAAAAAATCTACTTGATAGATTATAAAAGATTCCATCCAGGTAAGATAAGATACCAGTTCAAGTGACTTAGAGATAACCACGAAAAGATAGTCCTTGGTGAAAATAGTTACTAGTTTTGCAAGATCTGCAATAATGAGCTGAATTCTAGCTAAGAAATATATAATGTTTTTCTTTCTTTAGTTTTTCATTTGTCAGCTTTTTTTTAAAAAATAGGATTTGACTGGGCGTGATGGCTCAAGCCTGTAATCCCAGCACTTTGACCCACAGGTTCAAGACCAGCCTAGGCAACTTGGAGAGGCCTCATCTCTACAATAAATTTAAAAAATTAGCCGGGCGCAGTAGCGCGTACCTGTAGTTCCAGCTACTTAGAATGCTGAGGTGGAAGGATTGCCTGAGCACAGCAGGTCAACGCTGGGGTGGCCATGAGCGTGCCACTACATTCCAGCCTGGGCAATGAAGTGAGACGCCAACTCTCAATAAATAAATAAATAAATAATATATACATACATATATACAATGTTTTAACCGATTATAAAAATAATAAATTTTCACTGAGGAAAAATGAGGAAAATCCTGAATGATTAAAGTAAATTAAATTCACCTTAAGTCTCACGACCCAGAAATAATCACTGTTAACATTATACTGTTGCCTGGTGCAGTGGCTCATGCCTGTAATCCCAGCACTTTGGGAAGCAGAGGTGAGAGGATTGCCTGAGCCCATGGGTTTGAGACCAGCCTGGACAACATGATGAGACCTCATTTCTATAATAAAATAAAAAAATTAGCCAGGGGTAGTGGCACACTTCTGTATTTCCAGCTACTTGGAAGGCTGCAGCAGAAGGATCACTTGAGCCCAACAGGTCAAGGCTTTGGAGACCGTGAACGTGCCACTGCTCTCCAGCCTGGCTGACAGAGTGAGATGCCAACTCAAAAAGAGAAGCAAAACAAAACATTATACTGTCCATATGCAAATATATTCCTAAATTCATTGTATCTCATAGATACGTAATTCTTTTTTTTTTTTTTTTTTTTTGCGTTGGAGTCTCACTCTGTCACCCCAACTGGAGTGCATTGGCACACTTCCGGCCACCGCAGCCTTGACCTGCTGGGCTCCGGCGATCCTTCCGCCTCAGCCTTCCAAGTAGCTGGAACTACAGGCCCGGGCTACCACGCCCGGCTAATTTTTTGATTTATTGTAGAGATGAGGTCTCGCCTGCCCAGGCGGGTCTCGAACCCGTAGTCTCAGGCAATCCACTCACCTCAGCCTCCCAAAACGCAGGATTATAGGCTGAGCCACTGAGCCCGCTAATGTATAATTCTTACCTATTTCCCCAATTGTTATCAGTTAGGCTATTTTCAATATTTAAGTGTTATAAAAAATGCTATAGAGGACATTGTAATGATGATTATCTGCAAGTAAAATTTTGTCTACATTGCTGATGATTTTTAAATTTTGAGATAGGGTCTCACTGTGTCACCCAGGCTGGAGTTCAGTGACACAATCATGACTCACCATAGGCTTGAACCCCTGTCTCAAATGATCCTCCTGCCTCATTCATTCTCTCAAGTAGCTGGGACTTCAGGTGTGCACCACCACACCTGGCTGATTTTTCTATGATTTGTAAAGATGGGGGGTCTCGCTTTGTTGCCCAGGCTGGTCTCAAACTCCTGGCCTCAAGCATTCCTCTCACCTTTGCCTCCCAAAGTGCTGATACTACAGACGTGAGCCACCATGTCCGGCTCGCTGATGGTTTCTTTAAACTAGATCCTTTAATGTTAAAAATTGTAAATTATAAAGCCGGCCTCCTTAAATAATGTTTTTAACAAGGCAGTGTTAAACTAATGCTGAAAAGACAGATATTATTACATTTGCAGGGGTGAGAGAGGATGCCTTTGAACACCCAGTTTTCAGTGTACTTGTTACCTTTTAGACATGTTTTTAGATAGATGTATTCAAAGCGTATTTCCCATTTTGTATTTGGAAATATTCACTTAACATTATGTCATTGTTCCATGTTTTTGTGTTTAGTAGCTATGAACTGCTAAACTTTCCCTAGCGTTGAGCGTTGAAGGTGTTTCCACCTTTTTATAGGCACATGTGATGCTGTTGTGGAGAACGTCTGCTTCTCTCTCAGTCTCAGAAGAGAACAAGTCTAAGTGGTTTGTGCAAAGTTAGAACTTTAGAAAATTGTAAAGGAGAACTGTACAGTTTCCATCTTGGGCTCCTCTAAAAGCATCTACGACTTTATGGAGATATAATTAGATATAATTCACATACCTTAAAGTGTCACTTCTCACCTTCTTTTGCTTCTTTTCCTTAATCCATTTTTCTTTCTGATGTAGAATTCCCTGTGAGTGAGACCCAGAATTTAAGACTTTGGCATTTAAACCCTTCATTCTCTGAATAGGCTGTTTGTTGGCAACATTTGCCAGAAGTGTTGCATGTACAGTCTCTTTTATGCACATTCCGTGATCTGTGGGAGCAAGCATTTCATTATAGAGTTGGACAGTGAAGCAAGTCAGTTCTGACAGACTTTTGAAGAGGGATATTTAAAAAACATTTAACTCATCATATTACTGAAATAAATCCTGTGATTTATAGGAAATTCTGTTGGATCAGTCTTGGGAACTGTTTACTATAGAGGCAGCGTGTGTAGGCCTGAATCACCAGAGGTCCTGATAAAATAAGATTCTGATTCAGGGAGTCTGTTTGGGACCTTACAGTCTGCAGAACTGAACCCGGTGGAAAAGAAGACTTTAGGTAACTCTCAAACACAGCATCCTAAATTATGTTGAATGCCATTCCCTCTTAGACTCTCTTTGATTCTTCTGCCTGTGTCAAGGAGAATACTGTATTTGTTTGGTACCAGTCAGTTTCGTTAACACTTTATTTTTTTGAGTCGGGTGTCTCACTGTTGCGCACACTCATGTCCACTGCAGCTTCCACATGCTGGACTCAGGCGATCCTTCCTCCTCAGCCTTCCAGGTAACTGGAACTACAGGCACGTGCTACCATGCCCAGCTAATTTTTTGATTTATTGTAAAAAGTAAATTTATGGGCCGGGCTCGGTGGCTCAGCCTGTAATCCTACACTTTGGGAGGCCGAGGTGAGTGGATTGCCTGAGCCCATGGATTCGAGACCTGCCTGGGCAACTTGGCGAGACCTCATCTCTACAATAAATCAAAAAAATTAGCCGGGCGTGATAGCGCATGCCTGTAGTTCCAGCTACTTGGAAGGCTGAGGCAGAAGGATTGCCAGAGTCCAGCAGGTTGAGGCTGCGGAGGCCAGGAGAGGCCGCTGCGGTGGCTGGGAGTGGCCACTGCACTCCAGTCTGGGCGACAGAGTGAGACTCCAACTCAAAAAATAAAAAAATAAAAAAAATAAAATAAAATAAAAGTAAATTTATGCTACAGCCTGGGTAACATGGGGAAACCTCATCTCTACAAAAAAATCAAAAAATTTGCTGGGCATGGTGGTGCATGCCTGTAGTCCCAGCTATTTAAGGAGGTTGAGGTAAGAGGATCACCTGAGCCCAGGAGGTTGAGGCTGTGGTGAGCCGTGATCATGCCACTGCACTCCAGCCTGGGTGACAGAGTGAGACCTCAACTAAAAATAAATAAAATAAATTTGTGTTAATGTAGATTTAAATTAAAACTTTAAGTAAATAATAGTACAGGTGGTTCATGGAAATGGCACTAATTTTGAAGAGACAATGGGATAGTTGACATCTAGGACATGCTGGTGCGGAAAAAAGCCATGGACTTTGGAGCTGGGTCAATCTGTTGTCTGAGTGTTTTGCCACTTATTAACTCAGTGGGCCTGTTATTTCCCTGTTCATGTCTCAGGTCTTTTTTTCTATTTATTGGGTCAGGGCAGAAGGCACCTCTCGTGGGTCAGATCCTTGATGCTTGTTCTCATCTAATCCTTACACAGACCCAAGGATCAGGGCATTCGTGGTATTTTACAGGTGAGGAGACAGGCCTGAAGTGGTAAGATACTTGCACGAAGTCTCAGAACCAGGCATGATAGAGCTGGGTTTCTTTTTTTTTTGAGTTGGAGTCTCACTCCTTCGCCCAGGTTGGAGTGCAGATCCTTCCACCTCAGCCTTCTGAGTAGCTGGAACTACAGATGTGCGCTACCATGACTGGCATTTTTAAAATTTTATTTTATTTAATTTTATTGTAGAGTTAAGGCCTCACCAGTTTGCCCAGGCTGGTCTCAAATCTGCGGGCTCAGGCAATCCACTGGCCTTGGTCTCCCAAAGTGCTGGGATTACAGGACAGTGTGAAGCTACCCAACTGTCTCTCAAAAGAAGAATAAAGATGTGGTATGTACATACCGTGGAGGATCATTCAGCCTTAAGAGAGAAAAACATTTTGACACATGCTCCAGCACTAATAAGACTTGAGGATGCTATGCTGAGTGAAATAATCCAGTCACAAAAGGACAGATAGCGTATGATTCCACTTGAGGAGGCATTTAGGGTCATCGGAATTACAGAACAGGACTGCGGGGACCGGGAGGAGAGGGAAACAAGGGGTTTGATACAGTTTCAGTTTTTACAAGATGCAAAATTTCTAGAAATCTCTCATACAACGACGTGAATATAGTTAATACAACTGAACCATATACTTAAAATGATTAAGAGGGAAAATATAATATTATATGGGATTATATGTGTGTGTGTGTGTGTGTGTGTGTGTGTGTGTGTGTGTGTGTGTGTGTATTTTTTTTTTTTGAGTTGAAGTCTCACTCTGTCACCCAGGCTGGTGTGCAGTGGCACACTCACAGCCACCCCAGCATCAACCTGATGGACTTGGGCGATCCTTCGCTTTAGCCTTCCAAGTAGCTGGAACTACAGGCACATGCTACCATGCCTGGCTAATTTTTTGGTTTATTGTAGAAACGAGGTCTCACCATGTTGCCCAGGCGCATCTCGAACCTGCGAACTCAGACAGTCCACTTGCCTCAGCCTTCCAAAGTGCTGGGATTCCAGGCTGAGCCACCGGGACTGGCTTTATTTACTTATTTATTTATTTATTCATTCATGCGTTCATTCATTCCAGGCTGAGCCACCGGGACTGGCTTTATTTATTTATTTATTTATTTTGAGTTGGGGTCTCACTTTGTCGCCCAGGCTGGAGTGCAGTGACATGCTCACAGCCACCCCAGCGTCGACCTGCTGGGCTCCGGTGATTCTTCCACTTCAACCTTCCAAGTAGCCAGAACTACAGGCATGCACTACCATGCCTGGCTAATTTTTTGATTTATTGTAGAGACGAGGTCTCACCATGTTGCCCAGACTGGTCTTGAACCCTTGGGCTCAGGCATTCCTTTCGCCTCAGCCTCCCAAAGTGCTGGGATTACAGACTTGAGCCACCATGCTCAGCCTAAAAAAGATTTTTTAATGAAAAGTCATTGGTTGGAGAGTGATTTTATTTTATTTTCCTTTTGGAAACTCTCAAGCATACATAAAAATAGAATAGTATAATAAAATCATGAACTCATTACCTGGCTCCAGCCATTATCAGCACTTGGCAATCCTGTTTCACCTATAACCTTCCATCCACCCCACCCCTGATTATTTTTAAACAGATCTCAGACAGCATATAACATTATCTGAAAATACTTTTGTTTATCTATAAAAGATAAGAACATCTCAGCCTGAAATTCTAGCACCTTGGGAGGCTGAGGTGGGAGAATTGCTTAATCCCAGGTGTGAGCCATTTTGTGCCCCCCCCCACCCCCCACCCTGGGCACCTAGTCTTACAAAAAATAAAAAAATTATCTGGACCTGGTGGTGCCAACCTCTAGTCCCAGCTACTCAGGAGGCTGAGGTAGAAGGATTGCCTGAACTCAGGAGGTTGAGGCTGTGGTGAGCCATGATCATGCCACCACATTCCCAGCCTTGGTGACAAGAGTTAGATCCCCCCCCCAAAAAAGTAAGAACTTTCTTTGTAAAATAATGCCATTTTTAAACCTAAAAGAGTAACTATTCCATAACATCATCTCATATCCACGATTTCAATTTCCTTGTCTCTTTTTAACTGTTTGACTCAAGATCCAAAAAGGAGTCCCAAACAAGGGTCACATGCTGTCTTTGATTAAGTGTCCTATGTCATGGTGTAATTTTTAGCAGAGAAAACACTTCATTTCTTTCCTAGCTTAGTACCTAGTGAGAAGGTGAAGTTCCAGGCAGGAAGACTCTTCTAGCTTCAGAGCTCAATGTTAGTTCAGAGCACAGCACCGTGTGTCGGGGTTGTATGGGAATGGAGTTCCCATACAACTCCATTCATTCATGCATTCATTCATTCCAGGCTGAGCCACTGGGACTGGCTTTATTTATTTATTTATTTATTTTGAGTTGGGGTCTCACTTTGTCGCCCAGGCTGGAGTGCCGGGAAAGGTGGAAAGGTACATGGCACAGCCTGCGAAGGAGCAAGATGGCGCCGTTGTCAAAAGGAACACACACAGCATTCCCACCTCTGGGAATGGGTCCTATAGTTATTCCCACCTGTCCTAAAGGTATATGTGTTCAGGATAGTCACTGCAGTATTGTTTGCAGTAGCAAAGGACGAGAAACAGTCAGAAGGTCCTTCAGCTTGGGACTGATCACATTGTAAGACAACCATACCGTGGCATTTAGGCAGCCTTTTTTTTTTTTTTTAAAGTCAGCGTCTCGCAGTTGTCCAGACTGGAGTGCAGTGGCATGATCACAACTTGCTGCAGCCCCACCTCCTGGCTCAGGCAACCCTCTGCCATAGCCTCACAAGTGAGTAGCTGGGACTATAGGCATGCACCACCATGCCTGGCTAGCTTTTGGATTTTTTGTAGAGATGAGGTCTTGCTATGTTGCCCAGGCTGATCTTGAACTCCTGGGCTCAAACAATCCTCCCACCTCCTCCCGCCCTCAGTCTCCCAAAGTGCTGGGATTACAGGTGTGAGCCACTGCGCCCCCACCCCCTTAGGCAGCTCTTTAAAGAGTGTGAAGGGGAGTGGGGACGGACGGGTTCTCCAAGGTCTGTAAAGTAAGATGCACAGCAGTACATGGTATACTGCTACTTGGATTTAAAGGTTTTTTGGGGTTTTTTGAGTTGGAGTCTCACTCTTTCGCCCAGACTGGAGTGCAGTGGCCGCTCCTGGCCACCGCAGCCTCGACCTGCCGGCTCCGGCGATCCTTCCGCCTCAGCCTTCCAAGTAGCTGGAACTACAGGCGCGCACTACCACGCCCGGCTGATTTTTTGGTTTATTGTAGAGATGAGGTCTCACCTGCCCAGGCAGGTCTCGAACCCGCAGGCTCAGGCAATCCACTCACCTCAGCCTCCCAAAGGCGCGGGATTACAAACTGAGCCACCGAGCCTGGCTAAAAGTTTTTTTTAAATGGGGGAGCAGTGCAGATACATAATGCTTTTATATGCATCGAGTATCCCCCAGGGGTAGGGGAAGGTTCACTGTACATGCTCCTGCACAACTTGAATTGTTTCAATCTGTACATACATTAACATACACATGTATATGTGCTTACATATGTTAATAATTTTTTTCTTTTTTTGAATTGGAGTCTCACTCTGTCGTCCAGGCTGGAGTGCAGTGGCACGCTCACAGCCACCCCAGCGTCAGTGGCTCTTTCTCAAGATGTTATAGCTAGGTCGTGGCAGAGCAGAAATTCCAACCCAGACCTGTTGAACACTAAAACTAAAGCTTTTTTTTTTGAGTTGGAGTCTCACTCAGTCACCCTGGAGTACAGTGACATGCTCATGGCCATCATAGCCTCAACCTACTGGGCTCAGGTGATTCTTCCACCTCAGCCTTACAATTAGCTGGAACTACAGGCACATGCCACCATGCCCGGCTAATTTTTTGAATTATTGTAGAGATGAGGTCTCGCCAAGTTGCCCAGGCGGGTCTCGAACCCACAGGCTCAGGCAATCCACTCACCTCAGCCTCCCAAAGGCGCGGGATTACAAACTGAGCCACCGAGCCTGGCTAAAAGTTTTTTTTAAGTGGGGGAGCAGTGCAGATACATAATGCTTTTATATGCATCGAGTATCCCCCAGGGGTAGGGGAAGGTTCACTGTACATGCTCCTGCACAACTTGAATTGTTTCAATCTGTACATACATTAACATATACATGTATATGTGCTTACATATGTTAATAATTTTTTTCTTTTTTTGAATTGGAGTCTCACTCTGTCATCCAGGCTGGAGTGCAGTGGCACGCTCACAGCCACCCCAGCGTCAGTGGCTCTTTCTCAAGATGTTATAGCTAGGTCGTGGCAGAGCAGAAATTCCAACCCAGACCTGTTGAACACTAAAACTAAAGCTTTTTTTTTTGAGTTGGAGTCTCACTCTGTCACCCTGGAGTACAGTGACATGCTCATGGCCATCATAGCCTCAACCTACTGGGCTCAGGTGATTCTTCCACCTCAGCCTTACAATTAGCTGGAACTACAGGCACATGCCACCACGCCCGGCTAATTTTTTGAATTATTGTAGAGATGAGGTCTCGCCAAGTTGCCCAGGCGGGTCTCGAACCCGCAGGCTCAGGCAATCCACTCACCTCAGCCTCCCAAGGCACGAGATTACAGGCTGAGCCACCAAGCCCGGCTAAGCTAAAGTTTTTAACAGTGACTGTGTCCCCCAAATGTGTCTCTGCACATGTGCGTGTGTATACATAAGCATTAATTGCATCATAGTAGTTCTGTGCACTAGCCTGCCTTTTTACTCAATAGTATGTCATTAATATTGTCCTGGTCTAAATACCTAGAGGTTCATTGACATTTTTTAAGACTATATGGTTTCTCAGTGTATATAGATGTGCCATAATCTAACCAATCCCTTAATGGTGAGTATTGAAGTGGTTAGAGATGGTGCTGTGATAAACACAAACATATGCATACATCTTTGCATGTGTATTTAGTTATTCAATTATGTTCTTAAAATAATCTCAAGAAATGGAATTCCTGTTTCAAGAGGGTATTCACATTTCTTTTCTTTTTTTTCTTTTTTCTTTTTTTGAGTCGGAGTCTCGCTGTGTCGCCCAGGCTAGAGTGCAGTGGCATGCTCATGACCACTGCAGTCTCGACCTGCTGGGCTCAGGTGATCCTTCTGCCTCAGCCTTCTAAGTAGCTGGAGCTACAGGTATGCACCAACATACCTGGCTAATTTTTCTTGATTTTTATTGTAGAGACGAGGTCTGGCCAAGTTGCCCAGGCTGGTCTTGAACTCCTGGGCTCAGGCAATCCTCTCACCTCAGCCTCCCAAAGTACTCACATTATAGGCATGAGCCACCATGCCCATCCTTGTATATTCACATTTAGAGCTTTGGTACTGATTGCCCAGTTGCCCTCAAGTAAGTTGTGCTAACACAATATGCCATGACTCTTATATGTTCTATAAGGGGCTTTTTTTTTTCAACTTGGTGTCTCACTCTGTCTCCCAGGCTGGAGTGCAGTGACACGATCTTGTCTCACCACAGCCTTGATCTCCCTGCCTTAGCCTCCTGAATAGTTGGGACTACAGTCATATGCTACTATAACCAGCTAAGTGTTTTGTTTTTATTATTATTTTTTTTTGGTAAAGATGAGGTCTTGCTATGTTGCTTAGACTGGTCTCAAACTCCTAGACTCAAGCATTCCTCGTGCCTCATCCTCCCAAAGTACTAGGATTACAGGTGTGAGCCACTACTACTGGCCTTACATGTTTTTTTATTATATTCATCGTGGTCAGCAAAATTGGATAGATGAAATGGGAAAAATGAGTTTTAACACCTGGACATTAGTTTACTTGATTTTACAAAATTTTTCCATTTCATTTTTGTCCTTAAAATTTTTTTTGGTCTAGGTAATATATTCACCTGATCCAAAACTTCAGAGGTATAAAAAGATATACAGTGAAGTCTCCCTCCTGCCCTTGCCCTCATTCACTCAGTTCTTTTAGGGGAAGCCAGTGATGTTATCTGGCAACCATGGTTATTATGTTCTTGCATATACCTCTGGATATATTTTATGCACATGTAAGTAAATGTAGAACTATTCCCTCAATGCATATAACATGTCTATTTAAAGGTTCTGCAGGGTGGTGGTGTTATTTTTCAACTGGAAATGGATAATCTTGTTTTGAAAAATGTGTAACTCCCTTTGTGATAACTGGCTATCATAGGAACCAGAGACCCAGAATTGGATTTGCTCTATTGGTGTGGTTCAGGGATTGCAAACAAGGAGTCCTAATACTTCAAAAACAATTAGAAACAATTGTGAAAGAGAGTAGTGTTGGTAGTGATGAGGTGGATATAGAGTAAAAACAGCTGCTTCTCCTGAGAGAAGCCTGTGCAGGGAATTGGTTTAGGCTGGTTAACAGGGAGTTGCTTTTATCTTCTTGCTCAAGTGTTGCAGTGCTTTTCTGATGGCTTATGTGATCTTTGGTTTGGGCTGCATTTCAGATACTCTGAGTCCTTGTACTCTGGGCCAGGCAGTTGGCAGGTGGTTGCCTGGTCTGATCTTAGAGGACATTGCTTTGGATACATTGATTAGAGGTGCATTAGTATGCACTCTGTGTGTCTTCACATTGCTCCTCCTCTACAGGGCTGTTCCTGGGGAATTGCCAGACTTATTTTTTTTCCCATTTGTAGATACCACATGCTTATGAAAGAGAATTTGGAAAACACAGAAATGCTGAAAGAACAGGGACGATCACCTGTACACTCCCCCAAAATGGACTACTTGTGATGTTTTGACGTTTGTCTTTATTTTCATATAATTGTGATTGCATGCAGTCATTCAGTGTTGTAAACTGCTTTTTCATTTATGATAAGCATTTTTCATGTCATTGCTGAGCCTTGGCAGACGTCATTTAAAAAGATGAACTAGCATGGCAGGCCTTTCTTAATTAGATCATGTGTATATGAATTTGGTCATAGACAGAGATGCCTACAGGAGCCAGGCAGGAAGAGTAAACGAGCAAGCCATGCTGGGTGTGAAGCAGAAGGGGGAGGGGTTAGGAGGATGGGAGAACCAGGGCCCACCAGGGGAGCACTGTTGTTCAGCTCCCGTTTCTGCCACTTGGGACTCAGGTCAGGGCTGTCAGATATTCCTATTCTTCCAGAGAAGCAGAATTTTTTTTTTAAATGTGAAATTGGCTGTTGTTTTTTAAATTAAAAAAAGAATAGTATAGGAAATAGCCAGCATTGACAGTCATTAACATTTTATGTGCTTCAAACCCTCCTTCCTTCATTTTTATTTTTTAAAAGAAATGATAAAATATTACAGATAAAGTTATCTTTCCCATCACTAATCCCATCTTCCACACTTCCCATTTTGGACAGCCACTATCATAAATTGTTGTATAGCCTTCTATCCCACTTTTTCTACTTATACATGCATAAATGCAAATCCATGAGCGCCATAACGTTTTATGTTTCTCATCATGATTATCACTCTGCAGCTTAGTTTTTCACTTAGCCTATTTATTTATTCATGTTAATACATATACCTCTAATTCAGAGGTTGGCAAACCTTTTCTGTAAAAACTTTTTCTGTTGGCAGACCTTTTCTGTTACACATTTTAGGTTTTGTGGGCCATATTGTCTGTGTTGCAGCTATTCAACTCTATGCTACTCTGTAGTTAATGCAGCAATAGATAATATGTGAACAGAGGCATATAGCTGTTTCAGTAAAACTTGATTTACAACACCAGGCTCTGGGCCAGTTTTGGATCATGAGCTATAGTTTTTTTTTTTTGAGTTGGAGTCTCACTCTGTCGCCCAGACTGGAGTGCAGTGGCCACTCCCGGCCACCAGAGCCTCGACCTGCTGGGCTCCAGCGATCCTTCCGCCTCAGCCTTCAAAGTAGCTGGAACTACAGGCACATGCTACCACGCCTGGCTAATTTTTGATTTATTGTAGAGATGAGGTCTTACCAAGTTGCCCAGGCGGGTCTCGAACCTGCGGGCTCAGGCAGTCCACTCACCCATGAGCTACAGTTTGCTGACCTCTTCTCTAATTTATTCCTTATAACTACTGCGTGGTATATTGTTTATTATATGAATATACCATATTTTATTTTTCAGTTGTCCCATAAATGGGTGTTTAGGTTGTTTCTAATTTTCCTACTAGTATAACAGTGCTGCAGGAAGCATCCTTGTCTGTGTTTCCATGTACATGTGTGCAAAGCTTTTCACCAGGATATGCATACATATGTAAAGAAATGGAATTGCTAAAGATTTGTTGTTGTTTTAAATATCAGGTGGGCCAAATAAGATGTTTCAGGTAGAATGTTACCAGATTGTGACCTCCGTCTTAGACTCTCCATAGGAAGCCAGTAGTTACTGAGAATCCAATCCATGCCTAGACTTTGAGGCGAGACACCATGACAGCTAGCAAGGTGAAGATGCATAAATCCAAACATGAAAGAGTTGGAGAATGGTATGGAAGAATGTGACTGCCGTGGAAAATGTGCAACTGATTTCTTCAGTGGACAAAAGAGAGGAAGTTGGGAAAAAACCTAGTTTTTCATGTGTAATAGTCTTTCAAACAATGGGTGTTAACATGAAATGACAAGTTCTAGCAGAAAAGATATTCAGGATGAAGGTGATGAGCTGCTGACCTGTGCTTTCTTCTTTCCTGGCAACACTGTGAGTTCCTCTAAAGATTTATCACTCTGTAATTAGATCTGTTAGAAAAAGCATAAGGAAAGCAATAAAGAGAGAGTATCAGGGCATCCTTCCAAGAAAACACTTTCCTTTGAGGAGGATGTAGAATAAGATTTTAAGCCTTGGTAGCAGGAAATTAAATTAGTCCATTTTCCTAAAATGTGTCAATAATACATGACTAGTTCAGTCTTAGCTGGGTGAGTTCAGAAAAGAAATGGTGTTTTATGTTCAGAGTTAAGGAGATTTAATTAAGGAAACTGATGCGTTGGGAATTCCTTCCTTTTCAAAGATGTTTAAGATTAATGTAGGTCATTATTATTCTTTCATTTTATCATTTTGGAGAGCTCAAAAGATGTACAGGCTATGACAAAGCAGCCGAAACTCAAGGTCAGCTTGCTGCAGACTAACTAGCTGGTGGCTTGCTTTCTTGCTTGCTTGCTTTCTCGCTTTTGCATGGTGCCATATTGTTTTGATGGATAGATGTTGCACAGCTGTCCGTTCTCAGAAGTCTGTGATACAGAAAAGCCATTCCTCCTCACTGCCCTGCTGGTTCTCTTCTTTCAGGTCTAGAACCTTGTATGGCAGGGGCCTCCCCAGTGGAGCCTGGGGCTGGGAGGCTGGGACTCTCACCTTGCACATAGATCAGTTTTTTTTTTTTTTTTTTTTGAGTTGGAGTCTCACTCTGTCACACAGACTGGAGTGCAGTGGCCACTCCCCGCCACCGCAGCCTCGACCTACTGGGCTCCGGCGATCCTTCCGCCTCAGCCTTCCAAGTAACTGGAACTACAGGCACACGCGACCACGCCTGGCTGATTTTTTGATTTATTGTAGAGATGAGGTCTCGCCAAGTTGCCCAGGTGGGTCTCGAACCCGCGGGCTCAGACAGTCCAGTCACCTCAGCCTCCCAAAGGTGCGGGATTACAAGCTGAGCCACCGAGCCCGGCTCAAGCAATACTCTTGCATCAGCCTCCCAAGTAGCTTTTCAGACCTCTGTTGAAATGGAGGGAGAGACAGCCTGCAACTCAGGGGCTACTCCCCTTGCAATGAGAAGGAGATGCATTAAACTGGCCATTCCAACATCTAGCTCTTTCGTCCCATCTGGCAAAATTCTTACAGTTCTGGAAGATAATGAATGAACTAAAGTGTTGCCTGTTACATAGTTTTGTTTACATGACTTGAGATTTAACTCTTGTTGAGCATCAATTAGGTATTTAGGTCTCTATTTAATCTGATTTTTTTTTTAGGATGATGGCTACAAATTAGACAATAGAAGCGTTATTTTGTGATGTTTAATGCATAAAATTATGGGCTACCCTTAATCTCTATAATGTCCTCTTGTCAAGGGTTTTGGATAAATCTGTATTATTCTTTTTAATCCAGCTTTATATTAGTTTACAAAGTACTTCTACCTTTGCAAGTACCTCTTAGCTTTACAGTCATCCATAAGGAAGGAGAATTACCCCTATTCTTACAGAAAATGGGTTCAGAGAAGGTAAGAGGTCTTCTGGTTCTTCATTCTAGACAACTATATTTTATTACATGTAATAACCAGAAGTGTGAAAAGTGCCTTCATCCTGTAATCCCAGCACTTTGGGAGGCTGAGGCGAGAGGATTGCCTGAGTCCAGGGGTTTGAGACCAGCCTGGGCAACTTGGTGAGACCTTGTTTGTACAATATATCACACCTGTAGTACCAGCTACTTAGAAGGCTGAGGCGGAAGGGTTGCCTGAGCCCAGAAGGTCGATGCTGGGGTGGCCGTGTGTGTACCACTGTACTCAAGCCTGGGTGACAAAGTGAGACTCTGACTCAAAAAAACCCCAGTAACTTTGTGTGTTTCCTTGTGCTTAGGCGCAGAATAGTCAATGAAAGTGGTGGGCTGGGCTCGGTGGCTCACGTCTTTAATTCCAGCACTTTGGGAAGCCGAGGTGAGAAGATTATCTGAGCCCACCGGTTTGAGACCAGTTTGGGCAATTTGGTGAGATCTCATCTCTATAATAAATCAAAAAAATTAGAAGAGTGTGGTGGTGCGTGCCTATATAGTTCCAGCTACTTGGAGAGGCTGAGGCTGAAGGATCACATGAGCCCAGCAGGTCAAGGCTGTGGTGGCTGTGAATGTGCCACTGCACTCCAGCCTGGGTGACAGAATGAGACTCCAACTCAAAAAAAAAAAAAAAGTAAAAAAGAAAGGTCAGTGGGGAACACAAATACTGTTGTCATTGTTTTGAATATCTTTTAACATTACAAATACATATATCCTTTGATTTAGCAATTCCACTTCTAGGAATTCATCTTTACAGATCTACTTTCCCACGAATTAAATGACTGTGTATCCTAGGTTTTTCACAGCAAAATATCAGAAGCGGCCAAAGTGTGTCTGTGGTGTAGTAACATAAATTATGATGCTTCCATACAGTGGAATATTATACTGCTGTCATAAAGAATAAGACAGCAAGACATTTACTTTGAGATAGTTGTTTAGTAAGAAAAAGCAAGATGGAAGACACTGTATGTTGTTGTGTATAACATGCTTGTGTGAGAAGGGAGGGGGTAGGGCGGGTGTGTATTAATATGTGTTTGCTTATCATGTATCAACTGTCACAGGAAGGCTAAAAATCTAATAACACTTGTTTGTGGGCAGGGCAACAGGGTCATATAGGCCTGTCATAGAAGCCTGTCACCAAAAGGCTTTTTGATCAAGAACTGTGTAAATTACGTGTTTTTAAAAATCCCTGCATGGAACTTTTTAGAAGTATGAAGGACTCACATATGCCTGTAGTGTATTCTGACCCACTCATTCCCTGCCTCTTCCCAAAGGACCCATTTAATCTTTTTTTCTGCTCCCTAAATTTTTGGCACCAAATATATTTCTGTCTCTTTTGTTTTTACTTTACAAAATTTAGCATCGTTTTTCTTATTTACATTCAAGTTCTCTTGATTAAATTTATTTATTGAATATGTGTTTTCTTTTTTTCTTTTTTTTTTTTTGAGTTGGAGTCTCCCTCTGTCACCCAGACTGGAGTGCAGTGGCTGCTCCCGGCCACCACAGCCTCGACCTGCTGGGCTCCGGTGATCCTTCCGCCTCAGCCTTCCAAGTAGCTGGAATTACAGGCGCACGCTACCACGCCCAGCTAATTTTTTGATTTATTGTAGAGATGAGGTCTTGCCAAGTTGCCCAGGCGGGTCTCGAACCTGCTGGCTCAGGCAATCTACTCACCTCAGCCTCCCAAAGCGTGGGATTACAGGCTGAGCCATTGAGCCTGACTGAATATGTGTTTTTTATGTAAGGCATTGCACCACATCCTTTTTTATTTGAACATACTTTGTACGAGTTAGTTTTTTTTTTTAAATGATTGTAGAACTGAAAAGTATTATCAGCACATGCTAGGAAAATGAAATAGTATGAATGAGGATACAGCAGAAAGTGTTTTTTTTGTCTCTAGAGTTAGAGTTCCCTAGGTGCATTGTTTCCTGCTGAGGTTGTACTATCACCACTTTTGCACATATACTTCTAATAACCTTGTATGCATCGCAAACGTATATTTCCCTCTATTCCCCCCTTTTGTATGGATTTGCCTGCTTTTTTTGTAAGAGACTTTATTTTTAGGTCAATTTTAAGTTATTTTAGGTTCACAGAAAAATGAAATGGAAGAGATTTCCCATATACGCTTACCCCCATAGGTATGAAGCCCCCCAGTTGTCAACATCCCTTACTAGGTTGGTGCATTTATAAGTGTCAAGCCTGCACTGATACATCATGGCCACAATTCATTATTAAGATTTTCTCTTGGTATAAACTCCACATTTACACACTGTGTTCATCACTTTTTTCACCTAACAACATATCTTGGGTTTGGTGATTTAGCCTATAATCCCAGCACTTTGGGAGGCCAAGGTGAGTAGATTGCCTGAGCCCACAGGTTTGAGACCCACCCAGGCAACTTGGTGAGACCTCGTCTCTATAATAAATTAAAAAAAAAATTAACCAGGCCTTATAGTGCATGCCTGTAGTTCCAGCTACTTGGAAGGCTGAGGTGGAAGGATTACTGGATCCCAGCAAGTCGAGACTGCGGTGGCTGGGAGCATGCCACTGCATTCCAGTCTGGGTGACAGAGTGAGACTCCAACTCAAAAAAACAAAAACAAAACAAAGACATATCTTGGTATAGCATTACGTTTAGATTACCACATTCTTTTTTTTTTTTTTGAGTTGGAGTCTCACTGTCGCCCAGACTGGAGTGCAGT
>NW_007079706.1:44219-48835 GCF_000164805.1 Carlito syrichta | reverse complement strand
GCTACCATGCCCGGCTAATTTTTTTGATTTATTGTAGAGATGAGGTCTCTCCTGCCCAGGCGGGTCTTGAACCCGCGGCTCAGGCAATCCATTCACCTCAGCCTCCCAAAGGCACGGGATTACAGGCTGAGCCACCTAGCCCGACTGATTACCACATTCTTTTTACATAGGATTTCACTATACATACACACACACTTTTAATCAGTTTCCTCTAGATAGGAAGTGGGTTCACAGTCTGTTGTTACCACAACAAATATCCTTTGTTTATGTCATGGTTCAAGACATGTATCTATAGAATAAAGCCTTAGGAGTACAGTTGCTAGGTCAAATGGTATGTGCATTATAAACTTCAATGTATAAATTTCAAATTGCTGTGTCCAGAGAGAGGTTGTAGTACTTCAACAGGATATCAAATCAGCTAGGCTTTTTTTTTTTTTTTTTTTTTTTTTTGAGTTGGAGTCTCATTCTATTGCCTAGGCTGGAGGGCAGTGGCACGCTCACGGCCACCACATCCTTGACCTGCTGGGCTTCGGTGACCCTTCTACCTCAGCCTTCCAAGTAGCTGGAACTACAGGCGTGAGCCACCACACCCAACTAATTTTTTGATTTATTGTAGAGGTGAGGTCTTGCCAAGTTGTCCAATTGGTCTCAAACTCGCGAGCTCGGGCAGTCCTCTCACCTCAGCCTCCCAAAGTGCTGGGATTACAGGCGTGAGCCATCGCTCCTGTCTTCAGCTAGGCTTTTAAGAGGATTCTAGCTTCCTCAGCCTGGAGGATAAGATCAAATATGTGATTGAGGGGAGGATAGGCTAGTCAATAGTACTGGTGGACTGGCGTTTTTTTCTTTTTACCACTGAAGCTGGTTAAGATCCTGTGAGGAAATACATTGTAGTAAAGTTACCAAATATGACTATCAGAAGGTTAGCAAAACGAAAATGATTTGGGTGTGTCAGCTCCTTTCAAGCAGCCCCTGATAAGTACGGTACTTTTGCTTTTTTCCTAGGACCTTAGAATCCTGAGACATTTTGGATTCGCAGCACTCAAGATTGACCCAGAGTTTAGAGTTCATCATGTCCAAGTTGAAAAGTTCAGAGTCAGTCAGGGTGGTGGTTCGCTGTCGGCCCATGAATGGCAAGGAAAAGGCTGCTTCGTATGTCAAGGTGGTAGATGTGGACGTAAAGCTGGGACAGGTATCTGTGAAGAACCCCAAAGGAACAGCCCATGAAATGCCCAAGACCTTCACCTTTGATGCAGTCTATGACTGGAATGCCAAGCAGTTTGAACTCTATGATGAGACGTTCCGACCGCTTGTGGACTCCGTCCTGCAAGGTTTCAACGGAACTATTTTTGCCTATGGACAGACTGGCACTGGGAAAACCTATACAATGGAAGGAATCCGTGGTGACCCTGAAAAACGAGGAGTCATTCCTAACTCATTTGACCACATCTTCACCCACATCTCTCGGTCCCAGAATCAACAGTATCTGGTCAGGGCTTCTTACTTGGAGATCTACCAGGAGGAGATCCGAGATCTGCTTTCAAAGGATCAGACCAAACGGCTGGAGCTCAAAGAGAGGCCCGACACAGGAGTGTATGTGAAGGACTTGTCTTCCTTTGTCACCAAGAGCGTGAAGGAGATAGAACATGTGATGAATGTAGGAAACCAGAACCGTTCTGTTGGTGCAACCAACATGAATGAGCACAGCTCACGTTCCCATGCGATTTTTGTGATCACTATCGAGTGCAGTGAGGTGGGCCTGGATGGAGAAAACCATATCCGGGTAGGGAAACTGAACCTTGTGGATCTTGCTGGCAGCGAACGGCAAGCCAAGACTGGTGCACAAGGGGAAAGATTGAAGGAGGCCACCAAGATCAACCTTTCTCTTTCAGCCTTGGGTAATGTCATCTCTGCCCTAGTGGATGGCAAAAGCACTCACATTCCATATCGGGACTCAAAGCTTACCAGGCTCCTCCAAGATTCCCTCGGTGGCAATGCTAAAACTGTGATGGTAGCCAATGTGGGGCCTGCCTCTTATAATGTAGAAGAGACTCTGACCACTCTGCGATATGCCAACCGTGCCAAAAACATTAAGAACAAACCGAGGGTCAATGAGGACCCTAAGGATGCCCTCCTTCGAGAGTTCCAGGAAGAGATTGCTCGGCTCAAGGCCCAGCTGGAAAAACGGTCCATTGGCAGGAGGAAGAGACGAGAGAAGCGGAGGGAAGGTGGTAGCAGTGGTGGGGGTGGGGAAGAGGAGGAGGAGGAGGAGGGAGAAGAGGGTGAGGAGGAAGGGGATGATAAGGATGATTACTGGCGGGAGCAGCAAGAAAAACTGGAGATTGAGAAGCGGGCTATTGTAGAGGACCACAGCTTGGTTGCAGAGGAGAAGATGAAGCTGCTGAAGGAGAAGGAGAAAAAAATGGAAGACCTGCAGCGGGAGAAGGATGCCGCTGAGTTGCTGGGTGCCAAGATCAAGGTACCATCCCCTTCCTTGGTCCCCTGTCCTTGTCAGTGCCTTTTCGTTGATAAAAAGGGTGATGCTTCTCTCAGTTTTGCATTTCCAATAGCTCTATGATATCTAGTACTTAATATACCCTTGTTGAATCAAATTGAAATTAAAACAATTTTCAAGTTTATAGAAATTAAGAATGGAACTCATAATAAGAATAATTATTACTTATGCCCAAAGTATAAAGAACAGCAATCACACTAACAACCATGTACCCCAACTGATTGTACAAAATAGAGTAGCACCCATATCTTTAGAAGCTCCTTGTGTTCCCCTTCCCCGGAGATAACAATCTTCCTTAAGCTGGTATTTATTGTTTTTTGCTTTTGTGTGTAGTTTTACCATATATGTATACATCTCAAAGCATGGTTAATTTCACATAGTATTTTGCTTTTCTATGAATGGAATTCCTCTGCTGCAGTTTGTTCATGAGATTTATACACAGGTGCCTGTAGCTGTGATGCATTCATTATTACTGTTCCAAGTAGTCCATGGTGTTCTGTTCTGACACTGTGGATTGTTTCCACATTCTGCTGTGCATGGTCTTGTACTTGGCTCCGGGAGAACATGGATGTGCAAGCTTCTTGTTTGGCACCATTAGGTCCTAAGGTATGTACAGCTTCAACTGCACAAGATGAGGACAAATTGTTTTCTGAAGGGGCTGTGTGGCTTGAAGTGTCTTCCAGCGGGGTATGAGTTCTGGATGCCCATCATCCTCAACAATGCTAGTGATTATCAGATGAACGCTTGCATATGGAGTGGCATCTTAGTGTGATTTTAGTGTGCAGTACTCTGATTATACAATATACAGGACACTTCCATCACCCCCAAGACATCCTCTTGCTACTCCCTTGGAGTCCACCTCCTCAATAATATAGGCTCCTTACATCAGCCTCATTTTCTGTCCAGTCCCTGAGAAGTATTCTAGAGTGTGGAGGCTTCCATTGTTTGTCTTCTTTCTGGTGGCAGTGTACTGTCCCCTCAGGTGCCTGGACTCTGGGCTTGGGCTTTAATGGCAGAGGAAAGCGCATAGGTAGCCTTGGAGGTGTGAGGATAGCCACTGGCTAACCATAAGCCAGGTTCCTGCAGAGTGCTGGATTCTGTCTTACAAAAGTTATGTGGACTTGGATTTCTACCCAAAAATGTGTCCACATTTACAAATGTTAAAATGACAGGTTCTCGCTTTCTTGCCTCCCCTGACCCCACTATATGAAGCAGTGCTGTGCTATCTGTGGCTTCATAGTAGCCCTTTCACAGAGTTGAGTGCTATTTTATTTCAGAGGCAGGGTCTTAAACCCTTCCAGGACTCTTAAGACCTGATGTGAAAATGGAGTCGTATTCAACACAATTAGGAAGTAACTTTGTTCTGGGAAGGGGCTTACTGCGAGGGGCCCTGTGTCAAGTGTACTTTACTCCTCCTCACTGCTGCACCACAAGTGTGACTGGGTGTGGTGTGACTCGCTTACTGTTTTCTAGTATCACATCTGTTATTCAAGGGCAGAGGCAACTAGATTTTCTAAACAACTTCTCTCAGAGGAAGTTGAACTCTCAAAGGCCAAGTGTGGCAAGATTCAGCATTACCTCAAGGTCACAGCATCTCTTAGACATTTTGTCTATGGAGAATGACATTACTTCTGTCTTTCTCAATCCCTGGATACTATAAAATCATAGAACAACAGAATATTAGAGGTCAGGCATGGTGGCTAACACCTGTAATTCCAGCACTTTGGGAGGATCACTTTAGTGTAGGAGTTTGAGACCAGCCTGAGAGTATTGTGAGACCCTGACTGTACCAAAAAATTTAAAAAATTGGCCAGCTCAGGGGCTCAGCCTGTAATCCCAACACTTTTGGGAGGCTTAGGTGAGTGGATTCTCTGAGCCCATGGATCCAAGACCAGTCTGGGCAACTTGGTGAGAACTCGTCTCTACAATAAAACAAAAATTAGCCGGGTGTGGTAGTGTGCACCTGTAATTCCAGCTACTTGGAAGGCTGAGGCAGAAGGATCGCCGAAGCCCAGCAGGTCAACACTGGGGTGGCTGTGAGTGTGCCACTGCACTCCAGCCTGGGTGACAGAGTGAGACTCCAACTCAAAACAACAACAACAAC
>NW_007079706.1:35208-43989 GCF_000164805.1 Carlito syrichta | reverse complement strand
AGACCTGGGCAGGCGAGACCTCATCTCTACAATAAATCAAAAAATTAGCCGGGCATGGTAGCGCGTGCCTGTAATTCTGGCTACTCAGAAGGCTGAGGCGGAAGGATCGCCAGAGCCCAGCAGGTTGAGGCTGCGGTGGCCGGGAGCGGCCACTGCACTCCAGTCTGGGTGACAGAGTGAGACTCCAACTCAAAAAAAAAAAAAGAACTGAAAGGTATATGTGTGGGGGTGGAGGCTAGTCATTCAGTTTAGCGTCTTCATTTGAGAAAAGAGGAAGGGACCAAGGACTCACTGGCAGCCGGGTTATAGTGAGTGTTTATAATATGTTCCTCAAAAGGCAGGTTGTGGAGTTTTGGGGTTCCATGCTTTTCAGGGACAAATCATTCCCATGGCTTCAGCCCCATCTTAACACTGAAGCCTCCCAATCTGTATATCTAGCCCAGAGCTATCTCCTGCCATCCAGGCTTTATCACCTTCTACCAACTGGGCATCTCTGGTGAGATGCTCTTGGCCACCCAGAGCCTGCTCCTGCCTTAGCTCGTTGAAGCAGGATCCTGGGAGTTGTCCTTGCTAGTGGCCCCTCCATCTCTCTTATGGCCCAGTCAGGCCCAAGGTCTCTGGATCCTGCCTTGTCAAGGTCTTGTGGACCTGTCTTCTTTACCTTCCCCTCTAGGAAGGAGGCCTAACCCAGACTCAGACCCCGCAGCAGCTTCTAGTCTGGTCTCTCTCCATTCTGCTAGCCCCTTGCCAACTTCCTTGCCAAACAGTGCAAGGAAGCAGTGTTTCTAAAACGCAAATCTGAGTGTGTATCCTCATGCTCCAAGAGCGCATCAGGCTCTCAGGGTCAAGCTTAGTCTCCTCAGCAGGGCTTCAGGCCAGCTTCATGTGTCATCTCTTCCTACCCTACCCTCACATACACACACAAAACCTTCTTTTTTTGTCTTAGCGAGTTCCTAATTTTTACTTCAGCTGTCTGTGTAGAAGACCCTTCAGGTAGGAAACTTTCCTTGGCTCCCTCCAGAAATCTGAATTCTCTCCTCCCAGTGTGCCTCTCCCATGGGTTGCTGTACTTTCCTCATAGTGGCTTTTGGTAGCCTGTGGCTAAAACTTCTCACTTGCCTGTGTTGCTCAGTGGACTCTGGGCTTTGTGATTCGAACTCACACTTGCATCCCTACTACCTAGCACATAGGAGCTGCTTGATCTTTTCTAAGTGGGGCTAATACTTTGTAGAAACAAACCAAAAAAATGTTTTGCTAAGGACATCTGCACCTCATGCATGTCTGAAGCAGCTGTATCCAGTGCTCCTGAGGCAAAGCCTCTGGGGAGACCACATCAGCCACGGGTCATCAGTAGAACGTACAGCTAAGCACAGTGGCTTTTTCCCAGAGCTTGTCCCTTTTGGTTCAAGCCTGAGCTCTTTGTCTTTCACAGGCTCCCCTCTGAGGGAGATGGTTCACGAGATGGATTCTACTTTGTTTCTCACTCAGGCCATGGAGAGCAAGCTGCTTGTTGGAGGAAAAAATATTGTAGATCATACGAATGAACAGCAGAAAATCCTGGAGCAGAAACGACAGGAAATTGCAGAGCAGGTAACTGTTCGCTCTTTTTGGGGAGAGGGGTGGATGAGGTGTGTTTATACTACAGAGCAAATGTGTTTTGTGCTAGACTCTCTCAGAGGGAATGAAAATGATGTGTCAGCCTCGTCCTAGCTGAAGACTCTGATCTGGAGCACCCAGCCCTGTATTCTTGTATAGACATAGTCTCTATGGCACACTGACGGATTTTTTATGATGTTGCTCAGAAACGCAGAGAAAGAGAAATCCAACAACAGATGGAAAGTCGAGATGAGGAGACCTTGGAACTTAAAGAGACGTACAGCTCCTTGCAGCAAGAGGTGGACATTAAGACCAAAAAACTCAAAAAGGTATAAAAGGAATGAGACCAGGCAGAGGTACCCTGAGACTTGGTGGGGAAAGAGCACTCTGCCCTTTGACTGAAAGCCCTCCTCACCTGCCTCTCCCTTCCATTCCAGCTCTTCTCCAAGCTTCAGGCAGTGAAGGCTGAGATCCACGACCTCCAAGAAGAGCACATCAAGAAGCGCCAAGAGTTGGAGCAGACTCAGAATGAGCTCACCAGGGAGCTGAAGCTCAAGTAGGTGCTGGGCCTTCCCTGTACTCACAAGCTGCTTGCTGGGTCCTCAGTCTTGTTAAGCTAGACACGCCTCGAGGACAAGGTCCCTGCCCACTTCTCTCCAGCTTGACTCCTGCCACCCTGTCTTTTGTGTATTCCTAAGAAAGTTATTTTCCTTCTCTGGGTCCCATCTGTTAAGAATGACTTTATAGGCCAGGCGTGGTGGCTCATGCCTATAATCTCAGCACTTTGGGAGGCCGAGGTGAGAAGACTGCCTGACCCCATGGGTTCGAGATTAGCCTGAGCAACTTGGCAAGACCTCATCTCTACAATAATTCAAGAAAAATTAGCTGGGTGTGGTAGCGCGCGCCTGTAGTTCCAGCTACTTGGAAAGCTGAGGTGGAAGGATTGCTTAAGCCCAGCAGGTCGAGGCTGCCGTGACCATGAGTGCGTCACTGCACTCCAGCCTGAGCAATGGTGAGATTCCAACTCAAAAAAAAAAAGACTTTATAGATGATATCCAAGTTCCCTTCCACCATACTGTCTTGAAGGTTTTTTATTTTTTAAATTTTCTTATTTTTATTTTTTGAGTCAGAGTCTCACTCTGTCACCCAGGCTGGAGTGCAGTGGCATGCTCATGGCCACTGTAGTCTTGACCTGCTGGGCTCAGACGATCCTTCCACCTCAGCCTTCCAAGTAGCTGGAACCACAGGTATGTGCTACCATGCCTGGCTTATTTTTTGAGTTATTGTAGAGATGAGGTTTCACCAGGTTGCCCAGGCTGGTCTCGAATCCCTGAGTTCAGGCAATCTCTCCTCAGCCTCCCAAAGTGCTAGGATTACAGGCTATCTTGAAGCTTTTAAAGGTTCTGGCCTCACATCTATTTATTGATAAGAGGGAAACTTTTATTAACTTGACTTTTTATTGCAACAGGTTTTTGAATGGCATAATGAACACACAAATACCCATTACTCAGAGTCAATAATGATTAACAGGCTTTTGTCATCTATCTTTCATTAAAAAAAAATATATTTTTTGAGTTGGAGTCTCACTCTGTCACCCAGACTGGAGTGCAGTGGCCACTCCCGGCCACCGCAGCCTCGACCTGCTGGGCTCCGGCGATCCTTCCGCCTCAGCCTTCCGAGTAGCTGGAACTACAGGCGCGCGCTACCACGCCCGGCTGATTTTTGATTTATTGTAGAGATGAGGTCTTGCCTGTCCAGGCGGGTCTCGAACCCGTGGGCTCAGGCAGTCCACTCACCTCAACCTCCCAAAGCGCGGGATTACAGGCTGAGCCACCAAGCCCGGCTACACAATGCTATTTTTAGAAGCTTTTTGTCGGCTGAGCTTGGTGGCTCAGCCTGTAATCCTAGCACTTTGGGAGGCTGAGGCGAGTGGGTTGCCTGAGCCCGTGGGTTCAAGACCAGCCCGGGCAATTTGGTGAGACCTCGTCTCTACAATAAAACATAAAAAATAGCCGGGTGTGGTAGTGCATGTCTATAGTTCTGGCTACTCGGAAGGCTGAGGCAGAAGGTCCACTGGAGCCCAGATTTTCAATGCTGGGGTGGCCGTGAGCATGCGTGCCACTGCACTCCAACCTGGGCAAAGGAGTGAGACTGCAACTCAAAAAAAAAAAAAACATACTTCACATAGCATACAGTTCATCTATTTAAAATACAAATCAGCGTTTTTAAAATGTATTCATAAGATTTTGAAACCATCACTACAATCTAATTTTAGAACATCTTTGTTCCCTCAATAGAAACCTTGTACTGATTAGCAGCCACGCCTCATTATCCCTTCCCTAACCTGAAGTAACTACCCACCTGCATTCTGTTTCTGTGGATTTGCCTATTCTGGACATTTCATATAGGTGTAATCATATAGTATGTAGGCTTCTGTGACTGGCTTCTTTTGCTTACTACAGTGCTTTCGTGGTCATCCATGCTGCAGCATGAATCAGCAGGCATCTAACAGTTCCAACACCATTCTGTCTTTTTTTCTTTCTTTTTTTTGAGTTGGGGTCTCACTCTGTCACCCAGGCTGGGGTACAGTGGCATACTTAACAGCCACCACAGCCTCCACCTGCTGGGTTCAGGCAACCTTCCACTTCAGCTTTCCAAGTAGCTGGAACTACAGACATGCACCACCAGTGGGCCTGGCTAATTTTTTGATTTATTATAGAGAAGAGATCTTGCCATGTTGCGCAGGCTGATCTGGAACCCATAAGCTCAGGCAATCCTCTTGCCTCCGTCTCCCAAAGTGCTAGGATTATACATGTGAGCCACTGCACCCAGCCCATTCTGTCTTTCTTATGACTCAATCATGCTGACTTGTATGAATAGACCACATTTTATTTATTTATTTATCAGTTTGTAGGCAGTTGAATTATTTCTAGTCTTTGGCTATCATGAATAGTACTGCTATAAGTATAAGATTTTGTATGGATATGTGTTTTCATTTCTCAGATGTATTCATAGGAGTGGAATTTCTGGGTCAGGTGGTAACTCAATGTTTAATTTTTTGAGTAAATGCCAAACTGTTTTCCACAATGACTGTACATTTTACATTTCTGGCACCAATTTCTTCACATCCTTGTTGACATTTGTTATTGTCTGTCTTTTTTATTATAGCCATCCTAATGGGTATGAAGTGATACTTCATTATGGTTTTGATTTGCATTTCTCTAATGACTGATGATATCTAACATCTTTTTCATGTGCTCATTGGACATTTGTGTATCTTCTGTGGAGGAATGTCTGTTCAAATTCTTTGCTCATTTCTTCTTTTTTCCCCTCTGAGTTGAGGCTGGAGGGCAGGGGCACCATCACAGCTCACCAAAGCTTTGATCTTCTGGGCTCACGCAATCCTTCCATATCAGGCCTCCGAGTAGGTGGGCCTACAGGCATGCATCACCACACCTGGCTCATTTTATATTTTTGTATTGACGAGGTCTTGCTATGTTGCCCAGGCTAGTCTCGAACTCCTGGGTTCAAACATTCTTCTTGACTTGGTCTCCCAAAGTGTTGGGATTACAGGCGTGAGCCACCACACCCTTTACCCATTTCTAAATTGTGTTATTTGTCTTTTTGTTACTGAGTTTTAAGAGTTCTTGACTTATTCTGGATGCTAATCCCTTATCAGATCCATGATTTGTAAATACTTTCTCTAGGGTTATTTTTTTAGTTTCTGAATGGTATTGCTTGCAGCACAAAAGATTTCAATTGTTATATAGTTCGATTTAGCTGTATTTTCTTTTGTTTCTTTTACTTTTTTTTTTTTTTTTTTTTGAGTTGGAGTCTCACTGTCGCCCAGATTGGAGTGCAGTGGCCGCTCCCGGCCACTGCAGCCTCGACCTGCTGGGTTCCAGCAATCCTTCTGCCTCAGCATTCCAAGTAGCTGGAACTACAGGCGCACGCTACCACGCCCGGCTAATTTTTTTGATTTATTGTAGAGATGAGGTCTCGCCTGCCCAGGCAGGTCTCAAACCAGCGGGCTCAGGCAATCCACTCACCTCAGCCTCCCAAAGGCGTGGGATTACAGGCTGAGCCACCGAGCCCGGCTTGTTTCTTTTACTTTTGATGTTGTATCTAAATTTGCCCATTCTGGACATTTCATATAAATTTATACCTGGAATAATGTGGCCCTCGTGACAGGCATTTTTCACTTAGTATAATGTTTTCAAGGATCATCCATATTATAGCATGTATCAATACTTTATTCCTTTTTATGGCCAGATAATCTTCCATTGTATGAATATACCATCCTTTATCTATTTATTCGTTATTTTATGGACATTTTGGTTATTTCTGCTCTTTGGGTGTTATGAATAATGCTGGGAACATTCAGGTATAAGTTTTTTGTAAGCAGGTGTCCATTCTCTAGGTCTCCTAAGAGGTGTGTGGTTTTAGTTCTTATGTTTAGGTCTGTGACCCATTTGGGGTTAATGTTTGTATATGATGTGAGGTGGGCTTCCAGGTGTATTTTTTTGCAAGCAGATACCCAGTCATCCAGGCACCGTTTGTTGAAAAGACTCTTTTTTCCCCGTTTTATTGTCTTGGCACCCTTGTTAAAAGTCAGTTGACCATACATGTAAGGGTTTCTTTCTGTACTTCCAATACTGTTTATTTATCTGTCCTTATGTCAATATCATACTGTTCTAATTACTGCCGTTTGAAGTCAGTTTTGAAATCAGTAAGCTTGGGTCTCCAGCCTTGTTCTTTTTCAAGATTGTTATAGCTGTTTGGGTCCCTGCATTTCCATGTATGTGTATCCCTGGGTGTTACTGCACTTCACTTTATTGCACCTCACAAATACTATGTTTTTTACAAATTGAAAGTTTATGGCAACCTGCATCAAGCAAGTCTATCTGTGCTGTTGGAAAAATGTTGTGTCTCACGTTGTGTCTCTGTGTAAGCATTTATAAGCAATAAAGTATTTTATTTATTTTTTTATTTTTGAGTTGACTGGAGTGCAGTGGCCGCTCCCAGCCACCGCAGCCTCGACCTGCTGGGCTCCGGCAATCCTTCTGCCTCAGCCTTCCGAGTAGCCGGATTACAGGCGTGTGCTACCACGCCTGGCTGATTTTTTGATTTATTGTAGAGATGAGGTCTCGTTGCCCAGGCGGGTCTTGAACCCGCGGGTTCAGGCAATCCACTCATTTCAGCCTCCCAAAGGCATGGGATTACAGGCTGAGCCACCGAGCCCGGCTGCAGTAAAGTATTTTAAAATTAAGGTATGTACTTTTTTTAGCTATAATGCTATTGCACAGTTTATACACTACAGTATAGTATAACTTTTATGCACTGGGTAACTGAAAATTTGTGTGACTTGCTTTATTGTGATACTTGGCTTTATTGCAGTGGTCTGAAGCTAAGTCTACAGTGTCTCTGAGGTATGTCTGTACTTTTTTTTTTTTGAGTTGGCGTCTCAATCTTGTCACTCAGGCTGGAGTGCAGTGACACACTTATGACCACCACAGCCTCGACCTGCTGAGTTTAGGCAATCCTTCTGCCTCAGCCTTCCAAGTAACTGGAAATACAGAGGCATGCCACCATGCCCAGCTAATTTTTGTGATTTATTGTAGAGACACAGTCTCACCAAATTGCTCAGGCTTGTCACAAACCCCCAGCCTCAGGCAAGCCGCTCGCCTTGGTCTCCCAAAGTGCTGGGATTATAGGCTGAGCCACTGCACCTGGCTATGCTTGTACATTTTAAGATCAGCTTGCCAATTTCTGTGAAAATGCCAGCTGAGATTTTGATAGTGATTGTGCTGAGTCTATAGATTAATTTGGGGAATATTGTCATCTTACCAATATTTAGGCTGGATGTGGTAGCTCATGCCTGTAATCCCAGCACACTGGAAGGCCGAGGTGGAAGAATTGCCTGAGCCCAGGAGTTCAACACCAGCCTCATTAACATGACGAGACCTCGTCTCTATAAAAACTCAAAAAATTAGCTGGGTGTGGTGGCATGCACCTGTAGTCCTAGCTACTTGAAAGGCTGAGCCCAGAAGGTCAAAGCTGGTAAGCTGTGATTGTGCTACTGCACTCCAGCCTAAGGGACAGAGTAAGACCTTGACTTGAAAAAAAGCAAAAAAATTAAATGTTTGGATCCATGAACATGGGATGTTCATGGATGATTTATTTACTACTTTTTAGTTTTTCTCAAGAATGTTTTGTAGTTTTTGGTGTAAAAGTGTACAAGTCTTGCACTTCTTTTGTTACGTTTCTACCTGAGTTTTTGGTTTTTTGCTTTTTTTTTTTTTTTTTTTTGAGTTGGAGTCTCACTCCATCGCCTCGGCTGGAGCGCAGTGGTTTGCTCATGGCCACCCCAGCTTTGACCTGCTGGGCTCCAGCAATCCTTCTGCCTCAGCCTTCCAAGGATCCAGAACTACAGGTGTGTGCTGCGGCACCTGGCTAATTTTTGATTTATTGTAGAGGTGTGGTCTCGCCAATTTTGCAGGCTGGTATCAAATCCGTGGGTTCAAACAATCTACTTGCCTTGGCTCTCAAAGTGCTGGGATTATAGGCTGAGCCACCAAGCCTGGCCTTTTTTTAAAATTGAGTCAAAAATCTCACTCTGATCAGGCTGGAGTGCAATGGCACAATCATGGCTCATCACAGTCTCGACCTCTTAGACTCAGGCTACCTTTCCGCTTTAGTCCCCCAAATAGCTGTGGCTACAGGTGTGTGCTACCATGCTTGGCTAATTTTTTGAATTTTTATAAAGATGAAATTTTATTTTGTTGCCCAGGTTGGTTTTGAACTCCTGAGCTCAAGCAACTCCCCATCTTAGCATCCCAAAGAGCTGTGATTACGGGCATGAGCCACTGTGCCCTGACAATTTTTTTTTTAAATTCTATTTTATATGACATTGTTTTTTTTTGTTTTTTGTTTTTTGAGTTGGAATCTCACTCTGTCACCCAGACTGGAGTGCAGTGGCATGCTCCCGGCCACCGCAGCCTTAACCTGCTGGGCTACAGTGATCCTTCTGCCTCAGCCTTCCAAGCAGCCAGAACTGTAGGCGTGTGCTACCACGCCCGGCTAATTTTTTTGACTTATTGTAGAGATGAGGTCTCACCAAGTTGCCTGGGTGGGTCTTGAACCCGTGGACTCAGGCAATCCACTCGCCTCGGCCTCCCAAAGTGC
>NW_007079706.1:33085-34388 GCF_000164805.1 Carlito syrichta | reverse complement strand
AAAAAAAAAAAAAAAAATTAGCCGGATGTGGTGGCAGGTTCCTGTAGTTCCAGCTACTTGGAAGGCTGAGATGGTTCACCTGAGCCCAGCAGGTTGAAGCTGCCATGGCAGTGAGTGTGCCACTGTACTCCAGCCTGGGCGACGGAGTGAGACTCCATCTCAAAAATAAATTAAAAAAAAAAAAAAAATAGTGATGTTTGGGCCTCACCTCAGAGATTCTGATTTATTTCATCTAGGACAGTAGTCCTTAAACTTTAGCAGGCAATAAAATCACTTGAAAGACTTTTTTTTTTTTGAGTCAAAGTCTCATTCTGTCACTGCACAGAGTGCAGTGGCACGCTCACGGTTACTGCATCCTTGACCTGCTGGGCTCAGGTGATCTTCTGCTGGGCTCAGGTGATCTTCTGCCTCAGCCTCCTAAGTGGCTGGAACTACAAGCATGTGCCACCATGCTCAGCTAATTTTTTGATTTATTGTAGAGATAAGGTCTTGCCAAGTTCCAGGATGGTCTTGAACCCCTGGGCTCAGGCAGTCCTATCACCTGAGCCTCCCAAAGTACTGGGATTACAGGTATGAACCATGGCGCCCAGCTCTGAAAGGCATTTTGCTGGGCCTCATATCCAAAGTCTGATTCAGAAGGTCTGGGGTAGGACCGAGAATTTTCATTTCTAACAGGTTCCAGGTATTGCTCCTGGTGGTCTTATGAACACACTTGGAGAATATTTGGTCTTTCATGAGATCTGGAAAGACATTTTTGAAAACTCTGTAGATGATATTAATGTGTAGCCTGGCTTAAGAACCACTGAGCTGTGGTTTCAGCCAACAGTATTCTTTGTCTAGATCCATTATTTCATTGGTGGGGTTACAAAATGATACTTTTCCAAATAAGTCCTTTCATATCATTGGCTGAAATTATTCTTTAGAGAAGTTTACAGAGGGATTCTTTTAATGACCATATTTTAAATTTGGAAAGGAACTTTTAAAATTAAATGTGTGTGTCAGGCCTTTTTTTAGATATGTACATCTAAAAAAAAGATCAGGCCAGGTGTGGTGGGTCACGCTTGTAATGCCAGCACTTTGACAGGCTGAGGCAGGTAGATTGCTTGAGCCCAGGAGTTTGAGACCAGCCTTGGCAACATAGTGAAATCTTGTCCTCCAAAATAATTTTTTTGTTTGTTTTGTTTTGTTTTGTTTTTTGAGTTGGAGTCTCACTCTGTCACCCAGACTAGAGTGCAGTGGCCGCTCCCGGCCACCGCAGCCTCGACCTGCTGGGCTCCGGCAATCCTTCCGCCTCAGCCCTCCT